>NC_089589.1:139781665-139977536 GCF_019320115.1 Miscanthus floridulus | reverse complement strand
TTTCCTATGTAAACAATTTCAAACACCAATCATCCGCCTACATACATTCTGTACATTATTCAAATTCACAACACATCTCGTCTCAAGTTCTCTCACAAGACAGACATCAGTGTCTCCATGCATAGACCTAAGTTAAAGCTCCGAGTTTAGCCACCAGCTACGTCGTGGCGAGCATCACAAAAAGGGAAAGCCTTCATCGGGTCGAGCTTGCTGGAGAGATACCAGGAGTGCATGGCCAGGCAGCCGAAGGCCATGATGTTGGCCAGCGACGACAGCCCGTGGATCATCCCGAACTTCCGGTTCATGGCTGCAAGGACGGGGCTTGTGACGACCCGGGTATTACCGCTATAAATAATAACCCTGACCTAGGATTTATCACCCAACAGATACAAGATTTATCGAATAATAAACCATAACAGAGTTGGCAACAGAGAATAGCTAGAGGGTACCAATAATTATTACAATACCATTCTATGCACTTAAGTCTTTAAAGAAGCGTCATATGTTTGTGCATTATTACAAGCCCGACATATAGAGGTCCAAACTAGATTACTAAGGGCCTCTTTGGCACGGCTTATGCCGGCTTCGGCTTCATCTATTTTGCGCAAATCGAGGCACTGTTGCGTGAAGCCATTTTGTAAGCCGGGGTTAAAATGAATTAGAAGCCGGAAAAAGCCAGTTTTTCTGGCTTCACCGGCTTTGGCTTCACCGGTGAAGCTGTTTTGAATGAGCCGTGTCAAAGGGGGCTTAAGTGAGCGACAAAGACATATCGCCCCAAACATACATAACTGAACTAAGGGGATCATTTATTCATCCCATCCACCATAGGAGGTGGCAGCAACCCGACTAGGTTCTTCATAGTCATCCCAATCTGCATAGGCATAGCCATCATCTAGAGACCCTTGTGCACATTCTTGAGGATCTTCTGAAGAGGGAGAGTTAACAAGAGTGAGTACAACGTACTCAACAAGCATATAAATATCAATGCAATGTAATCTAGTCATCTCAAAATGATCAATAATATATCATCTTGCTGTTCAAAATAACATTTGTAGAAAAGGTCAGTTTAGCTTAAAAAAACAGTAATATCACTTGTATGTTGAGAAAGAGCCACCCATAGGTTTCCATAGCCTCTGATCCAAGAGACATGACATGAATTCATGATTTTACTCTGCACAGGTTTGTATCACTCTAGCCATAATTACCTTGACCAATTTTCCATCCCACTTCCTTCGGTGCGACTCATGGTCAAGATACCGAACTTTTCCCATTTCGTATAATTATACATCTACATCTATCTACGTGCGCTAATATATACGTCTGGGTGTGCTTCATCGACACCTGATTGGGGATTTCATCACCCAACCCTCTCCTCACTTATCATAGGGATTATACAACAACTCCATGGGTACTAGAATCGGCTCGTCCCAAACAAGTTTATGGTTGACACGAATTTATACGGTCCAATAACACAAGTGAGAGTTGGTATTAGTCCTACCAATCTTTTCCATCCAAATATACAGTAGGGAATTAGCTGCTCCATCAGTTGTCTTGCACATGCAATCTGTGTTTAGTCGTTTAGTGACATTGTTTGTGGTTGTTCACAGTGTGTCGCATTTTTTATCACCTCCATATGGCTCCATGTATCAATAGAAACAGGGAATGTGAGGATATTCCATTTTGTTGGCACCAATGAGCTTGAGTATCTAGGCCTTGTTTAGATTGCCTTCAAATTCAAGTTTTTTCGCTCTCTCTTCATCACATCAATTTTTGGACGCATGCATGGAGCATTAAATGTAGGTAAAAAAATAACTAATTGCACAGTTTAGTTGTAAATCACGAGACGAATCTTTTGAGCCTAGTTAGTCTATGATCGAACAAAGTTTGTCAAATACAAACGAAACGTGCTACAATGTCCAAATTGCAAAAATTTGCAATCTAAACAAGGCCCTAATAACATAAAATCTGACATACTCCGTGCTAGCTAAGGGCGTCCTCAACAAGCAAAAGCAAATCGCCGGCTGATAGAAATTTAAAAAAAAAAGGAAAAAAATGTGAGCCCACAGCAAGGCAAGAGTGGGTCTCGGTCAGCGGAGAGAGTACATTTATAGGGACATGTGCGAGCTAGGCGAGGAACTTGTCACTAGCTATTTAGTTTTTGACATTCTCTTTACTCCACGTAATCAAATAGCTAGCAAAAAGTTCCTTGTTGGGGACGTCCTAATGTAGTATTTGGTCTACTTTTAGCACATCATTGGTTTATATAGGATTCTACGGACAACCAAACAAAGATAAAAAAAAACACCTCAAAAGCTTAACTACAGACTAAGGTACCGTTTAGTTCCTAAAATTTTGCAAAATTTTTCAAGATTTTCCGTCACATCGAATATTTGGACGCATGCATAAAGTATTAAATATAAATAAAAAATAAAACTAATTACACAGTTTAGACGAAATTCACGAGACGAATCTTTTAAGCCTAATTAGACTATGATTGGACACTAATTGCCAAATAACAACGAAAATGCTACAATACCATTTCACTAAAAATTTCGTCAACTAAACATGGCCTAATATAGCCAACCAAATGTATGTATTGTGCATGCGTATAGTTTGTACGTGGATGTCCATACCTGTGGAGGGTTTGTACCGGCACTAGCAGTAGCAGCACCAGTACCAGCGCCAGCACCTGCGTCAGCTCCAGCAGCTGCTACAGCATCTTCTCCTGCAGCGACTGTTTTGTTGCGAGAGAAAAACATATATACTGATAAGTTTAAACGAAGGGGGCGTCGCTGAGCGGCTGAGCCATCGATCGTCGTTCATAATTGGAAGGACAAGGACTGTTGCCCTGTTGGTGGTACTAGTACTGGAGTAGACAGCAGTATGCAGCCTGTTCGTTTAGCTGTGGCTTGTCGTAAACGATCGTAAATTTTCAGTCGAAACAGTATTTTTCTGTCACACAAATCAGCCAGCAGTATTTCTTCACGAACCAACAACGATGTGAACAGTCAACCGAACAGTCTGATGATACACAGCACGAAACCATGGAGCAGACGCGAAATTGAAGACCTAGCGCCTTGTTTAGATTGAGGTTAGGAATTAGTATTTGGCACTGTAGCACTTTCATTTGTATTTGACAATTATTGTTCAATCATGGCCTAACTAGGCTCAAAAGATTCGTCTCGTAATTTACAATCAAACTGTGTAATTAATTATTTTTTATCTATATTTAATACTCCATTTATATATCCAAAGATTTAATGAGATGGAGAGAGAATGAAAAAACTTGCAATCTAAACGAGGCTCAGATCGAAGAAGGCGCGGCGGCGGCCATCAGCATCCAGCAGCAGGCCAGCTGCCATCAGATCAGAGGCAGGGACGACAGCACTATACACTAGACCAGGGCGACGATGGACGGACGCCGACGGAGCTAGTAGCCGTGGCCCGTGTCTGTTCCTCCCTGCCGAACGCCGATCGCGTCGGTCGGCGTCGCAGGCTCGCAGTGTAGCACGCCACGGGCACGGCGTCGTGGTCTGGTTTGGTCCGTCTGGTCTCGTGGAGGGCGGGAGGGGCGGCAGCGGCACTGCCGCTGCCGCAGCCTGTGGCACTAGCAATAGTTCCAGTCATAGCTCCGAGGAGTCGAGGACGAGGGGCCGGCGGCTTGTACGGCGTGTCACGTCCTCACCTGGACCCCTGGCTGGCAGTGGCAGTGGCAGTGGCAGTGGCAGTGGCAGTGGCAGGCAGTGGGTGGCCTGCCACCTGTGGGCTGTGGCGGTGTGGTGTCCGCCTATGGTCCTGGTCAAAGCAAGCAAGGGCAGCGGCAGGCCGGCAGGACGCAGCAGCTTTCGCTTTTGGCCATAGCCGCACCTTTGGGACCCGCCTCGCGTGGCGCCGATCCCCAGGCAGCTTTGGCAGAGGAAAAAAAAACAGCAACGCCCTCCTCTCTGCTTTCTGCTTGGCTGCTTGCTCGCTTTCCCTCTACCCTGGGAGCCTCGCGCGAGGCGGAGTTTGTTCCGAGACCTTCTGTTCGAGGCTCGAGGCGAGGTGGAGGAGGGCTCGGTCGTGGTAGGTGAGGGACCCACGGCTTACCTTCTGGCTTCATTTTGATGTTTGCTTGGGTACCCCGTTCTAAGGTACCCGACAGCAGGGAGCTCCTCTGACCGTCAGATGCTCCTACTCTCTCTCTCTCTCCTACTCCCAAAGAAAGCTATAGGTGTATTTGATTTAACTAATAAAAAAATCACCCACTGGATCCACGCCTAGATGATCCAAAGTAATTAACACCCAGACCTCGTGGGAAACCTGTCTACAAAGTTATACCGCTTTACGGCAGGTTACAACAAGTTAACAGGCAGGCTTCCATCGACACTGTCAAACTTAAGTAGCCTTGAAAGTATAGGACTCTCCGGCAACCTTCACAGGGCCAATAATCCCAGAGTCTATCGTAGTGATGCAAAATCTAGCATTCATTGATGTCTCAAGCAATCACTTGTCAGGCCATATCCCAGCAGAAATCGGTACACTCAAAAGCCTACAGCAATTATTTCACCAAGGAAACAAATTCTTAGGCTCTGTACTGGATAGCATTGGCAATCTTAGCTGGCTAGAACACATCGACTTCTCCCAGAACCAGTTGGGTTCAACAATACCGGCAAGCCTTTTTAGCCTTGAGAAGGTTATCGAGCTAGATCTTTCTCATAACTTCTTTACAGGTGAATTACCTGGTGATGTAGGTGGGTTAAAACAAGTGGGTACAGTGGACCTGTCTATTCCAGACTCGTTTCAAGAGCTTACTAGCCTACAAGCGTTAGATCTCTCCTCAAATAATCTCTCTGGCACCATTCCCATGTTCTTTGCTAACTTCACATTCTTGACAACTCTAAATCTCTCCTTTAATAAGCTAGAAGGCAGGATACCAGAGAGAGGTATATTCTCAAATATCGCGATCCAATCTTTGATTGGGAATGCTGGGCTATGTGACGCTCCACGCCTCGGATTTTTGCCATGTCGTCATGAAAAGTTTCACACGAATATTAGGCGCTTCTTGAAATATGTAATCCTTGCTGCTGCCGTAGCATTTGGGTCTACTCTGCTTTGTGTTTGCCTGATGATCAGAAGGAAACTTAAGAACAAGGGAGAGGCTAAAAGCTCTACCATCGTTGATCAAGGTGATATGGTTGAGCACAGAATTGTCTCCTACCATGACCTCGTTCATGCCACAGCAAATTTCAGCGACGACAACCTGTTGGGGACTGGGGGCTTCGGAAAAGTTTTCAAGGGCCAACTGAGCAATGGTTTGGTGGTTGCTGTAAAAGTTCTAAACATGCAGCTGGAAAGAGGCCATCAGGAGCTTCGATGCGGAGTGTCGTGTGCTTCGCATGGCTCGGCACCGCAACCTGATAAGGGTACTAAACACCTGCTCCAACCTGGACTTCAGAGCGCTCGTGCTCCAGTACATGCCCAATGGTAGCTTAGAGAAGATCCTACACTCAGAAGTTAGAAGGAACTTGGGGTTCCTTAAAAGGTTGGAGATCATGCTTGATGTGTCCATGGCAATGGACTATCTTCACCATGAGCATTACGAGGTCGTCCTGCACTGTGACTTGAAGCCTAGCAATGTGCTGCTTGACAGCGACATGACGGCACACGTGGCAGACTTTGGAATTGCAAAGTTGCTATTGGGTGAGGACAAGTCAATGACTACTGCTAGCATGCCTGGAACACTTGGGTACATGGCACCAGGTACTACCACTTGTATGCTCTTTTGCTATAACTATATCTTTGATCGTATATACTCATTCGGTTGATTAATCGTGCTAACTTCTTGTTATCTGAATTTATTGAGCTATCAGAGTATGGATCCTTTGGAAAGGCATCCCGCAAGAGCGATGTGTTCAGCTTTGGAATCATACTTCTTGAAGTATTCACTGGAAAGAGACCCACAGATCCCATGTTCGTTGGGGATCTGAGCATCAGGCAGTGGGTTCACCAAGCCTTTCCATCAGAGATTTTCCATGTTCTGGACGAACAGATCCTCCAAGAAGCTTCCTCTTCTGCCCCCGACCTGAAGCACTTACTGCCACCAATATTTGAGTTGGGTTTGCTCTGCTCAAGTGACTCACCTGACCAAAGGTTATCGATGAGCGATGTTGTGGTGGCACTGAAGAAAATAAAAAAGGATTACACCAAGTCTGCATCAGCGACAGAGCTGTGTGCTGCCCAGTGACGTGTCTATTCTCTTCGTTCCCTTCTGCAGCTGCAGCGAAGTCTTGCTACATTTTGCCGACTTTTTCCTTAGTCTGCCAACGTGTTTGTTTGTTCCTGTTGTGAATTTTGTTAATGCTTCTTTCGTATTTGAGATTAGTTTGCATACTGTGAAATGCAGAGTTAACTGGTTTGTAGCTGAAACCTTGGTCGTAATAAGTTGCGAGATTCTGCCTATCTGAATCCAATAATGTACTTGTGAGTTGTAAGGAAAACAGTATTGTCATCAGATTCCCATCGGGGTCTAGTGGAAACTCGAAAATACAAATGAGAAGAGGCATTGCGGCAACTCGGGTGCAAATGAACACCTCGGTGGCTGTGGTTTTTTCTGCATTTCAGAGTTCGGACAACGGTTTGACACACATGATCAATTATAATTTTCAATCATTTAATTGCTACTATAGATCTGGAAGAGTTCAACATTAAATTCGAAATTAGAAGTGAGAATGCCTGAATGGGAAAATGGGGATTAGTTGCTGAATTAGTATTACCAGCGTCAGTGCGTCACAGCGTGCGGCCTCAGGCTCTGGCTCTACCGCTCTGGGCTCTGCGCCTCTGCCTGCCCTGATGCGCCGGTGCCACTGCGACCAGGGACAGGCCCAGGCTAGCGCCGTACCGGCCGCCTAACTCCTTTGGTCCGCAAAACAGTAGGCCATGCCACATACATTTGCCTTGGACTGAACCTTCCTTGCCCATCTAGAGGAATCGAGGACATATTGCATCGATTTCCTTGTGGACCTAGGAGGTAGGTTGTCAACTGGTACTATGGAGAGGACCGATTTCACCAAGACCAAGCTCCTAGGCATCAGCAGGCCATGGCATGCCAGCGTTTAGGGTTTGAAGAAGCGGTGGAGGACGCAGGAGCGAGCCCTCTGTGATACCATGTAAGCGTATTTGGAACGAATGCGGAGAATACGTGATTGATTGATCAATGACCATATTTAGGGTCTGTTTGGGACTACTCTGCTCCACATTTTTCAGCTCTGTTCTATCAACTCCACCACAGAGCAGCTCCATTGTGGAGTTTCTGGAGCAAGTGGACTTGTTTGGCACGCAGTTTAGCTCTAGCTCTGGAAACATGAGGTTTCTATAGGAAAGGTCTACTATGCCCCTGATTGATGTTTGGTGTATGTTCTGTTGTATGCAGAGCATGTGTAATTGATTTTTTTTTACCAATTCAAATATGGTGTAAATATTATAATCACATTTAATTTATTGGAGAAAAGTAAAAAACAAATATTTCGGCCAAGTAAAAAACAAATATTATAATCTCATTTAATTTATTGGTGTTCATATTTCGGATACAAATAATTGTCCATACATGACTAATGATAAATAAGATAATAAAGTCCATCATTCTAATAGAAATAGTTGTCCATAGATAACTAGAGAATAGTGACTAATACATAATTCTAGTTCGAGAAAGAGCGGTGGCCAAGTGGGCTGTGTAACTAAATGCTCCAATCTTTACATATGAATCCTGGGTCCAAAAGCTGGCCGGCGAGCGTGCCACGTCGCCTGCTTTTCCCGGCCGTTCGATCGGGCGCGCGGACAGCACAGATCGGGCGAGCCGCAGTCATTTTGCAAAAAAAACCCTTATGTTTTCGGAAATCAACCCGCGCTCCGCTCCTCGCGAACCTTCTTCGGCATTGCGACGCCCGCTCCCTCGTGAACTCTGCCGCTCCCTACCCCTCCCAGCGCCGCCCTCTGTGCCGCGGCCTCGCAGCCACGCCGCCGTCTGCGCTGCTCCCCGACCCTGCTAGCGCCGCCGTCGCTCCGTCCATCGCCGCCGCGCCGGCCATCCCCATCGCCGGCTCCCTCCCCTTCCCTACCTCCCGTCCCTTACAGGATTACTGCACCGCGACCTCCGCCTCCATCGCGGATGCCGCCGGCTGCTGACGCCCGCGGCCCCCGCCGCGGCCGGCTGCTTAGGACGCTCCCTCCTCTGCTCCCCGCACCGCTCCTCCCCCTCACGGTGCCTGGCCCCCGCCGCCGTCGCCGCTAATTCGCCGCTCCGTCCGATTCGCCGCTCGATGTGTTCATCCTCCTCCACGGCTCACCTATGTTTTGCCGCTCCTCTCACCCACCTCACGTACCTCCTCACTTTTCTGCCCATTCTAAACCCGCCGCTTAAGGATTAGGAGAGGTCGCCATCTACCTTGCAACACAGGCAAGAACCTGTCATTCGTTCCCTTTTCTCATGGCTCCAGATATTAATTTTTATTCTCTTTCAATTTCCTTCAGTTTCTTATTTCTAAAAGCTACGTATCCCAGATTCACGTTTGGCTGCTGTTTTGCCCCCTCCTACTGTAGAGCTTCCGATCTTCTGGAACGTCCATGAGACCATGACTGGTGGCTTCCTCAAACTTACAAACTATGTTAGTGTGAACTACTGCAGGTAAGCCATGTTTATTTCTCAGACAGACATTGAACCTTGACATTTTTTTCCATTCTATAGGATTGTTTCCAGAGGCCTATTGAATGCCCTTGCAATCGCTCCTTAGTATTTGCTAGTCAAAAGCATTGTACCTCCAACATTTTGTTTGCTTCCATTTCATGGGATTATTTCCACAGCTTGCCCCTGCGCATGACAGTTTGCTGGGTGTAGAGCTACTGGACTTTGGTGATGGCTTTCCCACAGCCTTCGATTTCGTTCTACACATTCCAGCCGCCGAAGTCAACCATTGAAACTTGACTGTTTTTTCAGGCACATACTTGCTCGACCCCTGCACTTCCATATTTTTTGCCCTGTCAAATATTTGTCCATGCCGTGTCTTCTCATCTTTTTTTTTTGGGTACAGTTTCCAGCAAATGAACCATTTGGTATTTCTACAGAAGTTGGCAAGTGTAGGGAAGACATGATTTTTAGTAATGATGGTCAGGTAACTTACTGTCAGTTTGCTGCTACATCTAATCATTTGGTTTCGTATCACACACATTGATAAAATAAATTTCTAATATATATACTTTGTTGTGTTTGAGTTGCATGGATAATTGCTTAAAGATCTCCTATGCAAATGGGTGCATCGGCACACCAGTTACCATCCTTTCCTCATTAATATCTTATATGTTTTTTGCAGGGCCAAAAAAAATGGTTCGTATGTTTCTGTTGGGTATTTGGGTACGACAAAATGTTGTCCTTAACTAATCCGAGGTATCCTAAACTTCCTTATCTTAGCTATCAGAATTTAGCATTAATCATATTGGTGAGTTTTTTCTTATTTGCATGCCATGATGATTCGACCTTATGTACTTTATGGGTATATGCATGTATCTAAAAGAAAAAGGTCTTATCAACTACATAACGTATACATTCTTCTACATGACCATTGTGTGATTATATTATCAAGGTTCTCTGGTTGCTCCCTGCAAAATCATATCTTTGACATAATTAGTCTGCCATCCTGAATTCCTACAAATAATATAGTCATAGTTTCCCTCTGTTTGATTGCTGAAACTCACCTTTTCAATGAGTCTACCTTCTATTGTCAATCAACTTGCTAAGATAAGTTGGCTGCAAATCTTTGTTTCACTGATTGATTGCTGATGGTGCTTCCTTTGGGTTAATAAGATGGTTGCACCACGTCAATTTGATAAGTGCTTATAGCAGCAATTCTTATGTTACCGCCTGCATGTTCTCCTAGATTGCTAAAAAATGGTTCCATAACTTAGTCCTATGTGTGCTCATTTCTACACCCCCGAAATACAAACGTAACTGACCATTGTGTGATTATATTATCAAGGTTTTCTGGTTGCTCCCTGCAAAATCATATCTTTGACATAATTAGTCTACCATCCTGAATTCCTACAAATAATATAGTCATAGTTTCCCTCTGTTAAATTGCTGAAAGTCTCCTTTTCAATGAGTCTACCTTCTATTATGAATCGTCTTGGTCAAAGTTCAGCTAGGCGCTGGGCGGAATCTAGGCGCTGACCCTCAGCCTAGCGCCTAGGCGGGATTAATCGCGCCTAGGCGTTTTCCAATACATGCTTAAATTTATTAATACATACTTAAGTACTTAAAAGAAAAGAAAAAATAGAAGACCAATGGTCATGGAACAGGGAGAAAAGAGAAGAAAGGCCCATAAAAACGGCCCAACCCACCTTATCCACCGTTAAAAACGGCCCAGCGCACCTTATCCACGCCTCCTCCCACACCGCCGCCGCCCGCGCCTGCGCCCGCCCGAGCGCCTGCCGCCCGCGCAAGCCCGCGCGAGCGCCCGCCGCCCGCGCACGTGCCCGCCGCCGCCCGCGCAAGCCTGCGCGAGCGCCCGCCGCCGCTTGCAGCTCCTCCTCCCCCACCGACGACCTCCGCCAGGCGCTCCTCCACCACCACCGCCGCCGCCGAGCCGCCGCCGCCGCCTAGGGGTCCGCCTACCCCCATAGGCGAGGCGGACACCCTCCGACTAGAGCCTAGTCGCGCCTAGTCGCGCCTAGGCGAGCGCCTAGCGGAACTATGGTCTTGGTAAGATAAGTTGGTTGCCAATCTTTGTTTCACTGATTGATTGCTGATGGTGCTTCCTTGGGGTTAATAAGATGGTTGCACCACGTCTGTTTGATAAGTTCTTATAGCAGCAATTCTTATGTTACCGCCTGCATGTTCTCCTAGATTGCTAAAAAATGGTTCCATATCTTAGTCCTATGTGTGCTCATTTTTACAGCCCCGAAATACAAACGTAACTTATGATTCCCCTTTCTGGCTCCTACTCAGCACCTCTGTTATGGTTCCCCTAGATTGTTATGGTTCCATTTCCATCGTATTTGCTTCGCATATAGTGCAGCCACCTCTGTTCAAGATGCTTCGGATGCTATCTTGCCTTATTATTATGATAGCCTGATTTTTGGTTAATGCTGTCATATTCGTCGACATGAACAGAACTGGTGACTCCTGGTGAGTCCAAATTAGATTACTACCAAG
Source organism: Miscanthus floridulus (assembly GCF_019320115.1). Classification (NCBI taxonomy): domain Eukaryota; kingdom Viridiplantae; phylum Streptophyta; class Magnoliopsida; order Poales; family Poaceae; genus Miscanthus; species Miscanthus floridulus. Next base: position 139,966,354 of record NC_089589.1, on the reverse strand, counting down.
ATCAGTTGCATCTCAAATATCAGCCGGTGACATTTCCTTCTCAAAATATCAGCCAGTGAGTACCATTTTATCTGTATGTACCATTTTGTACCTCATTTTCTGTATGTACCATTTTATTTGATATAATTACCCATGAACTCACTGCAATACATGTTCAAGTATTTATGTGCTTATTGTTTGCTAATTGACATTTATCTCATGCCTTACCCTCTTATCCTACAGTGCCTTTAATTTGCCCGATGTCTTACATACAATGTATCCCAGATTTGCTAAGCATGAGGAACAATTCAAGAAGTATTTTTAGTTTTGGAACAACCACATGGTATTTTATGATGAGAACATTGTACAATGTGACCAATTCTCGAAGGTGCCACTATTTACTTATTTAGGCATACTAACATGTGTAATGTATTCGACTGTTTTTATTAGTAAACTTATATGTGTCACATCTAACATTACTGTATGTTTGGCAAGTGGTATGCTACAAAAATCAAGCTGAAAGCCCTCTTCATGCATTTTTGTTGTGCAGATTTTCAGTTTCAATGCATTTCGTGTGCTACGACCAAGGTCTCAATGTCATGAAAAACATAAAGCTCACTATCCTTGATGTATATAAAAGTGGCCTTCAGTAACAGACGTTTTCTGCTTTCCTATGATTCAAAACTGCTTCTTTGTTAGTACTATATTTTCCATGCTCCCTATGATTCAGAGCTTGCTAGCCCGCGCGGGGTTCCGGCTAGTGATGCACATTCCTTTCAATAGAATCTGTTATTAACCTCTTCAGAGAAAAAAAAATCAATCCTACCTATCGACTAGACATCATGTTATATACTTAGCATAGTAGTTCGGAACTTCCAACACTGCCAGACTACATTACATAAACAATGTTTCCTACAATTACACTGTATATAGCACCGTGCATTTATTTGACCATTGGAGTATTAGGTAACTTAATACAAATCCCCCCCCCCCCCCCCCCCCCCCCCCCAAAAAAAAACGCACAAAGTTTTCCTAAAAAGATTAATTAGACTGACTACAAATCACTTTTTTTTTTCTTCAGGCTATTGGTTTCCATAACATTCCTGATATTCTATGCTTAGCCCGATCAAGTTTGGGTACCTTATTAAACATAGGTTAATTTACCATCAGCCTGTTCGTTTGGCTGTGGCTTGTCGTAAACGATCGTAAATTTTCAGCCGGAACAGTATTTTTTCTCACACAAACCAGCCAGCAACGATACAAACCAGTCAACCGAACAAGCAGCATATGCGTAATGGCAGCCTGCATTGATTTCTTCAGAAGATTCTCATGATGACCACGAAGCAACATCACTTCAAATGTACAATTTATAGCAGAGTAAAACTATTTTATATACATAATATGTTAACAAATATATCTATATCTGACAGTCATATACGAACTGCATATTCATCACAAGGTTCAACCTAAATAACCAATGCACAGTCCGCTTGCATGTTCCATCAGAAGGTCGCCAAACACTGGTCCAAATTCTATATAAGGCGCGGCAAAGCCGCGCTGTTTTCTAGTGGTACCCTAAATGCAATCTCTTTCTATGAAATAGACAATGCACCTAAAATGAAAGCGGGCTGTGTAACTCTGGTTTTTCAAACTTATGATAGTAGGAGGGGCATGCCATGTGGCCCATTGGTAAGGCCCCAATGTTTATCAGAGACAATCACTCATGTAACTCATAATCAACAAGGCACCATGTGATGCTACAAACATGGTCAATGGCACAACAACCAATTCGAAGGTCCCCCACAAGTAATAAACACTAGAGTACTTCCGTCAACTTTGTCAGCATTATTCAGAGAAAACTCAATCTGGGTTGCCTGATGATAAGAGGAAAGATCAGTCTATCTATACCTTTCCAAGAGTGCATCCCTCAGTTGCTCCTTGGAAACTCCCAATGCCCCCACAATCATCCCGATGCCATGACACCTGAGGGCACCGAGCAAACACACCTGAGGGCAGAGAGAGGCAACCTCAGATATCAAATCGAATCCGCATGCAGAAGAAGAAGGAGGGAACAAGAAGGTTTGGTCTTACTGCAAAGAGCCGGGCTTGAGCTTGTCCGAATGCAAAGGCCGCGACTTGCGCAGGTCCATCATCTGATCAGAGTCACCGTCATCTGACGAAGCAACTGCTGGTCGCGGCGGCAGCGGCACGAAGGGGTTCCACGCGTGCGCCGCCACGGGCTCCGCAGCACCCTTGGGCGGCGACGGCCTCCGTTTAGGCGGCGAGGGATTGGGGCTCGGCCACGCGGCTGCAGGATGGACGGCGGGCGGAAATGGACGGGGCTGGAGCCGAGCGTGGCTGAGGAAGCCGACGGCAAGGAGGGAGAGAGCGAGGAGGACGAGGTGTCGGCAGCGGCGGCGGGAGGCACGGTGCTCGGGTCGGAGGCCGAGCTGCGGGATGCGAACTCGCCTGACGGCGGTCCGACACGCGGAAGCGGCGGCAGAGGGCGGAGCTCTGGCGAGCCAGGATGCAGATTAGAACTGGTGCCGGAGTGCTGCGGTCCCGACGGCGGCGGGGTGGCGAGGGTGCTGCGGTCCTGACGGCGGTGAGGGGCGACGGGAGGAAACAGGAATAGAACGAAACGGTATTTGTGTAACGAGTGGCAATTGCGGGTAATTACCTCCAACTCCACGAGGACATACGAAACGCTGGTTCGTGGAGTACTCTCTGAGCAGCTCCACGAAAAACATGGAGTTGAATCAAAACTCCATCTTTTTTTAGAGCAGAGTTTGTGAAGTTGGACCTGTTTAGCAGGAAAGTTTGAGGTAGAGCAGAGCAGTCCCAAACAGGCCCTCGGTACCTATGGCCAAATGGGGAGCCGGATAGGCAAGCCCATGGGCCGCATTAGGTACAAGCGTGCAAAGCACGTTTACTAATCTAACATGGACATCTCGCCAGATTTCCCTGAAACATCGGAGAGAGCCGATCATCGACAAAGGTCTTGTTTAGTTCCCTTCAAAGTTCCAAGTTTTTTCACTCTCTCTCCATCACATCAATTTTTGGACGCTTGTATAGAGCATTAAATGTAGGTAAAAAAAATAACTAATTGCACAGTTTAGTTGGAAATCACGAGATGAATCTTTTGAGCTTAGTTGGTCCACGATTGGACAATATTTACCAAATAAGACGAAAGTGCTACTATTCATCGGGTTGAAATTTTCTTCAATCTAAACAAGGCCAAAGAAGACTTTAGTCTCGTCTTCAGACTAAATTGTTGCATGAACAATAGAAACTGAATTTTGGTAGAGTCACCAGAACCCAAATCCATGGGCTTGAAGATATTCAGACCTGAGCAGCAGAGATTTCCTTGCAAAGCTGAAGCTTTCCGCACCAAAATCAGTGGACAGTTGGGCCAAGAGCCCAAGACAAATGGAGGAAGAGCACATGGTTTTGGTCTTTTGGACCACTAGACGAAAGAAACCAGTGTTCAGGAATGCACAGCTGATCCCTATGCCATTTTCTCAGAATCAAGCTCAGATGACCATTTTTTAGCTGAGGCTTTTATACAGTCTTTGCTCACATGAAAGATTCGAGTGCCTGATCTCACTAGCGTTATGCTCCCATGACCCATCACATAGTAGTAATCTCCATGAAATGCACTAATCTTGACATCAGAAAACATTGTGGAATTTGTTTAGATAAAGATCAGAAAACATTGGTATCGAGGAAGAAACGACATTCTTCTGTCTTCCTTCCATTTCAATCGTTTCTGTTTTCAATCCAACAATTTTCAGTAATCCGGTGCCTTCTACATCTCCATCTCCACCTTTGCAGAGACAGAAGCAAGCGCACCGTGGCAATCAGAAGCCAATACCCCACCCGCAACAACACAACACGATTATTCAGGAACGCCTCTGGATCCTCCTTCCGTTCTATACCCCCAGCTGCTCGACGCCGAGCGTGACCGAGTGCGTGAGCTCGCCGATCATCAGCCTGTGCTCGCCGACGGGGATCCGCCGCACGCCGTTCCGGTCCGCGACGCTGAGCCGGTCGCACACGTCGATGCCCATCTCCACGCGCGCCACGCCGCCCGCGGGCACGTGCACCTTCTCGAACGCCACCAGCTGCCGCGCGGGCGCGTCCGCGCCGGGGACACCGGCGGCGGACGAGGACGAGGGCGCCGCGTGGTACACGAGCACGGCGTGCGCGCCGTCGCGGTCGCCGACGTTCCTCACGTCCACGTGCACGGGGACCGTCAGCCCCTCGCACCGCGCGTGCGCCACCCGCACGGCACGGGCGGGGCGTGTGCGCGTCGCGTTCAGGAGGGAGGCGGTGGTGGCGGCGCGGTCGCCGGAGAGCCGCACGGTGAGCTGCGCCGGCGCGTGCGCGAGCGAGTGCGTGAACTGGGTGTAGCTGAGCCCGTGCCCGAACGGGTGGATCGTCGGCCCCGTGTAGAACCGGTACGTCCGCCCCGGGTACCCGCGCGCCGGGTTGGCGCGCATCGCCATGTTCGTCATCGGCACCTTCTGCAGGTAGTCTTGAGGGTACCATGTCACCGGCAGCTTCCCGCCTGCAACCAATTTTTTGAATTGAAAAAATTGACGAATTCAGTCAGTCGGACTCTGTTTTCATCTTGTGCAGAAAAAAATTGATCTTTTGACGCCGACCGGCCACTGTAATAGTAATACACACACCTGGGTTATGCTGTCCAAAGATGACGTCGGCGATGGCCTGGCCGCCGGCCTGGCCAGGGTATCCCGCCCAAAGGATCCCGTCGATCCTCGGGTCGTTCTTCGCGAACGCGATGTCGATGGGCCCGCCGGACATGAGCACGAGGATGACGGGGCCCTTGGCCGCCTTGGCGACGGCGGAGATGAGCTCGGCCTGTCGCCCAGGGAGGAGAAGGCTGGTGCGGTCGAGGCCCTCGGCCTCCACCTTCTGATCGAGCCCAGCAACGACGACGGTGGCGTCGGCTTGGCGCGCCGCGTCCACCGCCGCGGCGATGGGCTGGTTCTTCCCCCGGCACGCGACGTCGGTGCACCCGGCCTGGTGCACCGTCCGCGCGACGTACCCAGCGACGCCCTGCAGCGGCGTGGTGTACCGGCATGGCTTGCCGGCGTAGTTCCCGATCATGGCGACGGTGGCGTCGGCGTGAGGGCCGACGACGGCGACGACGCGGTGCGCGGCGGGGCGGAGCGGGAGGACGTCCCTATGCTTTCCACGCTGGTTCTTCAGCAGCACTATGCCCTGGCGCGCGGCGTCGAGTGCCAAGTCCTGGTGCGCGCGCGTGCACACGTCGGCCGGGCCCAGGTGCCCGAACGGCCCGGACGCTGGGTCGCCGTCGAACATGCCGAGCCGCATCTGCACCGTGACGGTGTTGACCAGCGCGGCGTCGACGTCGGCGTCGGAGACCTTCCGCCCGGCGACGGCGGACTCGGTGTAGAGCGCGAGGAAGGGGCCACAGTCGAGGTCGAGCCCGGCCCGGAGCGTGGCGGCGACGGCGTCCTCGGCGGTGCGGGTGTAGTGCTGGTCCCGGAAGAAGACGTCGACGGAGTCGCAGTCGGAGACGATGTACCCGTCCAGCCGCCACTTCCCCCTGATCGTCCCCCGCAGGAATGCCGCGTCGGCGCAGGTCGGCACGCCGTTGACCTGGTTGTAGGAGCACATGACGCTGGCGGCGCGGCCTTCGGCGACGCAGGCGCGGAAGGGGACGTTGAAGGTGTCCTCCAGGTCCTGCGCGCCCACCACGGCGTTGAAGTGGAACCGGTCCGTGCCGCCCCAGCTGTCCAGGTCGTACGCCGTGAAGTGCTTGCAGCAGGCGGCGAGCTTCAGCCGGTTGTGGTGGGAGTTCGGGCCGGCGGCGTAGGGCTGCTGGAGGCCGCGCACGTAGGCGGCGGCGTAGCGCGCGGAGATGGCGGGGTCCTCTCCGGGGGTCTCCTGCCCCCGGCCCCACCGTGGGTCCCGGAAGATGTTCACGTTCGGGGACCAGAAGGTGAGTCCTGCGCGACCGCCGTTGTACATGGCGCGCGCCTCGTCCGACACCGCCTGCGGTTGCACCGATCAATCCATCAATGTGTGTACGAGAGTATTTTACTGCGAACACATGGTCGTATGGATTGGTAAAAGTAGGAGTATTTCTTTCTTTCTTTGTTCTCGGTCAGCGTTGAGTTCATGGCCATAGACCATGGTCGGAGATTGGAGTGGGGTGTGTACACGGGTGCCGATGCAGGCAGGATGGCCTGACATCTCTGCGCGGCGGTTCGGCCAATCACGTGGCTTGAAATGGCCCCTGTTCTTTCTTGGCCGTCCAGCAGCACTGCACTGCACTGGGGTGTCACGCGACGGCTACCTGGTGTCGTCATGACCCTACAAGCTACGATGCTCATCGCCATTGGTGTTGCTCGAATGCTCGTGATGGAGCTCTTCTGTAGCAGACTGCAGACCACTTGCTCTGCACCTCAATGCAACGCAGACATGGTCGCCACTTGGGCCTTGTTTAGATGCAAAAAATTTTGCAAAATGGCTACTGTAGCGTTTTCGTTGTTATTTGACAAATAGTATCCAATCATAGTCTAATTAGGCTTAAAAGATTCGTCTCGTGGATTTCGTCTAAACTGTGTAATTAGTTTTATTTTTTATTTATATTTAATGCTTCATGCATGCGTCCAAAGATTCGATGTGACGGGGAATGTGAAAAATTTTGCAAAATATTTTGCAAACTAAACTGGACCTTGCTCTGCTGCAGATGTTCTACTAGTGTCGTTTTGGTCCGTCCGTCCGTCCATGGGTTACCTACCTTTCAGCGTCGCATTACTACTACCGTACCTTTTGCACTCATGTGATCATGTCTTCTCTCAAGATCAGATGCGTCAACTTTTTTTAGTTACTTTATTATCCAGGATTTTTTTGTTTTGTTTTTTTGTCTGGGGCGTGTTAGGATTAGGATAAGAGATGAGGATGTGGGCTTGAAAGAAAGGTGGTTAGTCAGTTAGATATGGATTTGGCTAGGCTGGCTTGCACATGGCTGCACCCCTCGCCATTGGTCAGCATAGGAATTCATTCCACTAGCTCCGAAATTTCAGAACCTGAACACTAGCTTACAAAATTGTTGAAATCTCACCAAATCAGTGCACGCGACGTGAACTTTAAGAGCAAATATAATAATAGGCTGTAAGCTGGCTAAATGTTAAGTGAAAAAGAGAAGGAAAGATAGAGAGCAGGAGCGGACTGTAAGTTTACAGCCGACTTAGACACAAGAACTAAGAACTCTGTGAGAGAGACAAGTAAGCCATGTATTACTAGTGAATGGCTAACTACTATATGGGTGGGCTGAGAGAAGGCTGCGAGGAATACAGCTCGCAAACCGGCTGTCAGTCTGTTCGCTCGCTCGTATACGATCGTGGATTATAAGCTAAAACATTATTTTTCTTTCACATCAAACCAGCCAGCAGTAAATAATTCACGATCGTTTATGACGAAATGAACAACGGTGTATTATTATCCTTGAGAAACACCAAACCTGAAGATTTCAGTGCACGATCTATGACGTACGTGTAGTAGGGTGGTTTTTTTTTTTGAAACGAAAGGGTGGTGTGGTTTGCTACGGGAAGAGTGATCGGTTTAAATGAAGGTAGCCAATCAACTGACCTTTTCTACGCATGAATCTTTTAGTCTATGGTACTAAAGCTCTCTTTGGCACAGCTGATCCAAAACGGCTTCACCGGTAAAGCTAGAAAAACTAGCTTTTTCCGGTTTCTAGTTCATTTTAACCCCGGCTTACAAAACAGCTTCACGCTACAGTACCTCAATTTGCGTAAAATAGATGAAGCCGAAGCCGACATAAGCCGTGCCAAAAAGGCCTTAACTGATGCCACTACTCCTACTCACAAGGTCGTGTTTAGCATGTGCCCTGCATTGGTTGGAGGAGGCCAAGGGACAACCAAACATGTACCCCAATTGTACAAACATGGGGTGCCATGCCATGCCATGCCATCGACAGCCAACACGCACCTGCACTTACCATGTTCGCTTGATCGTTTCTGTGGCTTATAAGCTGGCTGATGCTATTTTGTTGTGAGAAAAAACACTATATCAAGGCTGATAAGCATGGCTGATACGATCAAGCGAATAGAGTGACCGACCGTGCCGGTTTTGATCGTAAGTATGCAGCAAACCACCACGCCAAATTGGCACCGAAAATAGGTAAACAAGATGTACTCCCTCCGTCCCAAAATAACGGTCGTTTTCGTTTTGCAAGAAATAAGTTTGGCAAAATATATATTAAAAAATATTAATATTTATGGTAGATAATTGATATTATTGGAAAGATATTTGAATCTAGTTTTTTAATAAATTTATTTAGAGATACAAATGATGTACGTATTTTCTATAAATTAAGTCAAATTTATGATAAAAAACCAAAAGTTCTTTTTTAGTATATGAAGCAAAAAGAAAGAAAAGATGGATAAGGATTGTATTCTTTAATTATTTATCTATGTTTTATTACTTAATTTATGATTTACGAATTTCAATTTTTTTTTATTCTATTGGATTGGATTTGTTCGAGAATTCGAAGAATTACAACAAAATCTTTAGAAATCACATTTTTAGTTAGGAACTTCTATGGATTTTATTCTTCTTCTTTTCTTGGGATCCAAAATAGACAGAGGGAGTATACGCGGTGCAAGCACCCTGGAATGAGTGAAATCAACCAAAAAGGTTAAAAAGCAGCAGCCTCTAGCGAAAAAAGACCCCATATCAATCATCAGAGCACACATGGTGTAGAGTAGAGGGCTCCACCAGGCCAAAGTGATGCGCTGCTCTGCACTGTTCTGTTGTGTTGCGCTATCAAAAGCATTCATTCAACGCAGATCGGGATACCGCCCGCACTGGGCCACTCGTGCACAGTACCAGGCCGTACGTGCTCTCTCATTGGCCGCCGCTCTGACAGACCGGCCCCACGTACCAACCCTATACAGTACTCCTACGTACTGATTCTCTTCTTCGTTAACGACCGGCCAGAGATAAATTTGTATTTGTGGCTCCAATTAAGCACACCCGCGATAGTTACTGGAGCACAGTAACAGTACTTACGGACTTACCATGTCTGCAGTCTGCTACAAATCAATGAAAACTACGGCTGGTAGTACGAAAAGACCAAAACAAAAATGGATCAAATTCAAACTTACCGTGGCAGCAGCAGCAGTTACAGCAGCCTGACTGCACGGGAACTAGACCCGACCAATGGCGCCAAGCCCGCCAACTGCCACGGCCAAGCCTCGAGGCCGCGACAACCATAGCACGGCGCCGGGCAGGCACAGCGAGCGACACGAGACAGCGCGCGGAGGACGCCAACGCCAGACGCCAGAGCGCGCACAAACATGCGGCCGGCCTCAGCCTCACTCACATGCGTGCACGACAAAACAACCCGCACAGCCCACAAGCATTAGCGGAGCCAAGATGAACACCTCGGGGGCTAATCAATAGAGATTTAGAACAAATGTCGAAGATTAATGGTGAAATCATGTTTTTTCTACAGTAAATACCACATAAAATCAGTCTCACGGGGGGCTACTGCCCCCTAGCCCCCCCTGGGATCCGCCACTGCCCACAAGCACTCGACGGCGGCGGCGGCGGCGGTGGCAATGCCAAGCAAGGCAAACCAAGTTCGTATACGTACGCACGTACCCGTCCGATGAGCTCCCAGAGCGTGGCGTTGAGCGACGCGGCGGCGCCGATGACTTGCGGGAACGCGGTGGCGCCCGGGAACGCGCCGCCGAACTTGACCCCTGGCCCGGTGTCGGAGACGCCGTGCAGCGCCTCGGACCACCACTCGTACCCGGCCACGCCCAGGCGCGGCACCCCCGCCGCGTTGTTCACCAGGAGGCGCACCTTCTCGGCGCGCGTCAGCCGCGACACGAGGTCCCGCGCCCGCGCCTGCAGCGGCAGCGACTGCCGGCAGAACGGCAGCGACGTCGCCGGACCGCCCGGCGCGCACGCGAATGCCGCGCGCGCCGCTGACGCCGGGGTTGAGGCGGCGAGGAGGAGGAGGAGGATGGAAAGGAGGGGGACATGCGGGCGGCGCCGCATGGCTGCTGGCGGCTGCCGGGTGGTGCGGTGCAAGGCAATGCGGTGTGTGGTTGTGGAGATGGAGCGGTGAGGGGGGAGTGTGGTTATATACGCTAACAGCAGCGGCAAGCGGCAGCGCTCCTCTGATGCACATCTGCAAGTTGCAACCACTGCAGTCCGCAGGGGAGGAGGAAGATGGTCGTGCAAGGAAACGAAAAGAATATCACTCTCTCTTTTTTCCCCTTTGTTTTTTTTTTGGAAAAATGGAACCCGTCCAAGACTTCTGCAATCACTGTTCCGTTTGATCACTTAAACTAATCTGTGTTTCATTATTAATGCGTATTTTTATAGGGAAGATAAAAATGATGGGCTTGCAATTGCAAGACTGTAACTGCGGCATGGCAGTTTGTGCAGTTCCCTCTGTTTTCTGTCGTAGGAGTACATGTGAGAGGTAAAAGAGGAGTACATTCAGATATTGCAGCGTTCGTGGTATGTCAGTTAGTCACCCAGTCAATGATGGTTGTTAGGTGCTGAATTTTGGTGATATTTATATCTTGAGGAATTGAATTCGTGCCAAAGGCAGGTGAAACAAACTGATGACTGAACCGGTAAAAGTGTGTGCCAAGGACAGAGCACAGCATAAATGCATAATCGATCAGTAAACAGTAACAACCTTGCCATTGGTCTTCGAATCTGCAAAGACAATAGTAACCATTGAACATGTGCAGCAGTGGGAGTATGACGCATAAACTACTCGAGGTTTGTGGCTGATGTCAGTTCCCATAGAGGCTAAGGTAGCAGCTGTTGAAAACAGAGCATCTTTTGTTGCAAGGGCAAAGGCGCCATAGGATCTTTGTGGTCTAGTACTTCTAGTACGAAAATAGAAGAGCTTTCCAACATGGAGAGCACATTGTTCTCACTTTTCCCAATCTCCATTCATTCATCCACCCATTCAAAAGCACTCATTTTTTTTTCTCTCTAGTTAGAAGTACTTTTATTTATACACAACTTGTATACAACATCGGTCCTAGAAATGAACTACATATGTCAAATGGGTGCATTTCAAACCACCTTTTGGATCAACAAACCATACTAAAACTATGGTTTTGTATGAGGGCGCGTTGAACACTTTGCGGAGGCTATCATGCACACAATGACCAAATAGTAAATGGTTTTGATCAAAAACCGCCTTAACCTTTTGGGTTGTTGATGTACTGTCAAAAAGAGACTGTCGCCTTTACCTGTTTATTCGCAGCACTTTTTTTGTTCGAAAAAGAGAGAAAGGGAGAGATATTCATGGCATGAAATGAAGGACCACTCAGAAGACCAAAATTATATTTCTCTATCCATGTCATAGGAAGGAGACGTACGTAGGAAGAATGCAGCCACTCTGCCCACAGCCGCAAACGGCGCCATCATCTGAGCTCAAAATGTGCTGGTACGTACTTGCAACAACCTGTACGTATACGTACCTGTATGCAGCAACAATGCATGCCTTTTCTTTCTATTTTTTTAAAAAAAGGCCAATTCCGCGCGCACACACACACACACAAAAAAGAGAGCAGTTCAATTTTTACAAGCAAAAAAAAAATTGTGCCAGAAAGAGGAGAAATAAAGTGGCTGTGATGTGGTTGTTTTTACGAAGCAATTCAAATTTTCTGCAGTAGCTAGGGCAGGAAGTTTCCATGGCAAGTACTGAGTAAGGGGGTGGTTAAATGGGGAAATAAACCAAGCATTTCTTTCCACTTTTTACATTTGGCGACTTTCGTTCATCTCACAAACAACGTAGTAGTACGTACGACTAATGTGCAATCACGGTTGATCTTTGCGTGTGGTTTGGTGATTCCGTTCTTAAATGGTCAGATTTATCGGGCAGCCAACCTGCTACGGCGTACGGTTTTCTGCAGCGGCTGTTCGTTCGGTGTACTCCTATACTACCAAATACTGCGATGCATGCATGGAAAAATGTCCTTTTTTCATGTCACCTAACGCCTTTACAACAACGGTTCATTCAGGATTGCAGCACACAACTTGTCCAACAAATCACAGCCTGATTAGGTTGATCTTAACAGTGGTCTAGAAGAAGATGCTAATCACGTGATTAAAGAAGTCTATCCAGCCGCCAAATTGTCTTGTCTCTACTCTGAAGATTGGTGTAACCTGCAGAAAGAGCAAGCAGAGAGGTGAAAAGCAATCCGGTTTAGTCAATTCAGAGCAGTAAAATAGCTACTCCTACAGGTTGATAAATTGGCAGTAGCTTTTAGCAGAGGAAGGCATGTATACAGTATACTTCATCCAGGCCAGACGGTCGGCCTCTGCTGCTCGCTTCTTCAGCTTTCCTGACGTAGTGACGTTGATCCATGGGACGAAAGCAGAGACGACCAAGAAGAAGGGGACAGATAGACAGAAAAGGGTCCAGGAGAGCGTGTCTTGATGTCAACACATCGGGTGGCTAAAATGGCAAGCGAATCGGGCAGGTGAAAACGATTTCAGATGGCGGCAGCGAAACGAGTGGCAGCAGGGTTAAATTGATTGATTCGTCTTCTTCTTCTTCTTTTTTGCCTTGCCGAGGTTAGTGACGTGCCTTGGAAGGCTCTGCTTGTGTGCCGACTATGTTTCACCTCTTAGCTTATCTCCTTCTTACAGGCTTCTTTACAACTGTAGGCTGGTAAAAAGCAAAAGTATCAGCAAAATTTGTTCCAAGGTTTTATTCGTACGTACTGCTCTCATCCAAACTACAGTCACCCTGTCAAAGAAAACCTACCAATCCCAGGCAGCTAAACAAGTTTTCTCAGCTATCTCATCCAAACAGGCCCTGGCAACATGCCAATTCTTTTCTTTTCTTTTCAGTTTTTTCAGATTTCTGAAACCAAACATGTCAATCCTCCACCCTTCCTTCCTTGCTTTCATCATGTGCTCACCGGTCTCTACCCTTTCAGCTACAAAGGGGGGAAAATGGAGGACTAGCAGACATGACGCAGGCGGCGATGCTAATGGAGCATGCGCCTTTTAACACCCGTTCGCTTGATCGTTTCTATGGCTTATAAGTCGGTTGATGCTGTTTTGTTGTGAGAGAAAAACACTGTATCATGGCTGATACGATCAAGCGAACATAGTGGAGTCCCTTGGATGACTAGCTACAGTAGCAGTTACTAGATCCAAAGGGCAAATGGTCCGTCTGTATTTATGGAGCGCTGCTGCATTGTCAAAGCAAGATATCTTGCGCATAACACTACTGCCACAGAGAACCGAGGGGGGGCTCGGTTAGTCAGCTGAGCAGGGGCTCAGGCTGCCCGCCCACGGTTCGAGCACCGGCTCCCGCGCGGCACCTCACCTTTCTTCTTAAGGGCCTGTTTGGATTGGAGTTTTGCCATAGGAATTTCAAAGGAACAAGATTCCTCCATTTTGCTTACGTCACCATGTGTTTGGATTACAGGAACCAGGCGTCCCTTTCCTCTGGAAAGGCTTGTTTCCTACGCAAAATGAAGGAAAGGAAACATCCACTTGAATCCCTTAGAAATTTTCCTGTGCGTGAAGGATGGCCTGATCACTTGCTAATAGCGATCTAGGAGCCTCATTAGCAGTAGCTACCTGAGCCGCCAGAGCCACCTTTCATGATTCCACCGACGAGGCATTAAAAAATACAAGAAATGAGTGGATCACAACAGACCACAATATTTGTACATTTAATAACTAGCATGTGGAACCACTGTGCATTAGTATAAGCACTTAGATTTATTTCTAGCTCCCTCAAATTCCTAAGATATTTCAATTCCTGTGTTCCAAACACAACTCCAATGAAATTCCTGTGTTTTTCCAATCCTCTATTTTACCCATTCATTCAATTCCTATGTTTTCTTGTTCCTGCGTTTTTTTACATTCCTATGTTTTGTATTCCTCCATTCCAAACAGGCCCTAAGAATATCTAGGAGACTCCCCGTGTGTTCAAAAAAAAAAAAAAACTACTGCCACAGTGCGGAAATGACAAGATCTATGTGTAGCTGCTAAAATGACTTGTTCTTGTGTGCACCGTACCTATGGGCTATGGCATTATTTGTTCTAGGGCGGAGTTAAAACTGGCTACCAAAGGTCGTGCTAGCTAACATGTAGGGCAGGGACTACCGTCCTACCGAACCACATGCGTTGACAAAGCAATGCAACAGTCTCCTAGACCTTGAGCATGACACTCTGTTTTCTGAACTTCAGTGTTCCCAGCTACAGCATGGTTGCCTGGTTGCATTGCATTGTATTGTATCGTAGAGTTGGGGCCCATTTGGTGCTGCTCTGGGTGCTCCAAGTCCGTCTTCCAAAGTCAGGACCATCTCTAAAATTTTAAAGGCCCTTAGCAAAAAGTAGCGAGGACCTATTAAACTAATTTTGAATATGACGATTAAAATATATCATATGAAAAAAATAACTTGCAACATATGTTTAATTAAACATAACGATAATACATAAAGAACTAAAAGAAAAGTAAAATAACTATTATGATTACCTCAATTAAAAGATAATGACCGGACGACTAGTTGAGGCGTCATGCGTTGGGTCGGGCGTGGGACGAGACCACGAGAAAGACAAACGATTGATCGGGAATAAGAAAAGACGCTGACCCTCAAAACTCTCATGGGCTTCTTCTATACTAAATATATAGGCTTTCATCACTTAATTATAAATAGCTATATACATAATATGTTTTCATGGGCCCCCTAGTGGCTTGGGTCCCCGGCGGTCGCACCCGCTACCCTCCCCCAAGAGACGGCCCTTCCCAAAGTATTGTGCGTCACTATTCTTTTATTGTGGGCTACCATAGTGGAGAGAAAAATAGCTCCAGCTCCCCCTTCAAATGGGCGCTATTGGAAACCTACGCTACCCACAAAATTCGTGCCAGAAACATGCATGGGGAGTGTGCGAGGATATTCTGATTCCACATCACCTCCCGTTCTCGATCAAATCCCAACGCCTCAAGCCCTCATCAATGCCGTACAAACTGGGCACTTTGCATCACCATCACCTGTAGGCTATAGTGATCTCTACGACTCTACCATGACCCAACTGGAACTGGATTGCTTCGTGCCTTGGTGTCTCATGGAATTCCGCGGCTTCTGTCCTGTCGCTGTAGCGGTGTAGCCTGTACCTGTGAAAGGGGTCGGCACCGGCTTATGACTCGATCAGGCTACCCTGTCGTTGTACGTAGCTACAATAGCGCAGCCGCCCATGTGACGGTGACGCTGACCGGTGGGCCCGGTGCTGAGCCAATCAAACAGATGCTAGACGATAAGAAGCTCCTGTGCTACCCTATGTACGTACACGCCTCCATGGTCCATACGTACTGTGCATACAAGGCTTGCAGTTGGTGTGGGTGACGACTGATGAAGGGAACGAAGGAGATCGATCGATGTATGGCCATGGACGAGAGTTGAGTGAAGGAGACTCCAGTCCACAGTGAGGCAGTGATGATGGGAGTGATGAGCAGTGCGTACCGGACTTGTACACGTATACGCCTTGCTTATCCATCCGTTGAGCAAATTGGGGTGATGGGCGAGCAACGTCTGGTGCTGGTGCTGGTGCTGCTCGGTATATATGTATATCCGTATCCGTATGCCATGCCATGCGCCCATGCAGATCGGTGGTGACATGACATATTCACAAACACACATCATTGGCTGCTTTCGGTCAGTGACGAACGAGGAACGGACGTGTATTCGTGTTCACGCCTCCTCCTTGACCTTCTGCTGCCTGCCCTGCCTGCTTGCTGCAGCCGCTTGGGTGGATGACAGTGGCGGACCTAGGATTTTTGCATAGGGTATGCGCCGCAAAAAAAATTTATACAATTCGGTAAACCATTTATAATTCGGTAAAACCATATTATAATTCGGTAAAACGACGTCAAATCTTAATATAAATTGTTCAAATGAAATACAAATACTTCGAAATATAACAATAGGAGAGAGACTTACAATATTACTTGTTTATCCGCCGCTTTCTCAATGACATGAATGTCTCCATTATATCATCTTCATTAACTTGAAAGAAAATATCCCGCTCAATAAATGTGACTAGACAATCATCCAAAACAGTATCACCTATCTTATTCCTTGACTTTGTTTTCACTATAACCAATGCAGAAAATACCCATTCAACACTCGCAGTTGCCACTGGTAAAAAGCAATATCAATTTGAGAAGCAAGTACACCATATCATACACTTTGTGCCTCTTTGTTTCAATAAGCTTAACTGAGAGATCAACAATGTTGTCTAGACCTTGGAAGCTAGCATCTTGTCGCATGTCATCAATATAATTATCAAGTTGCAATTCCAGTTTTAACAAATCATTGTTGGAGAAGTCCTTAGGATAAAATTCAGCCAATCTACGTACCTTCCGTGCATCAAAAGAAGCAAAGGAGTTGGAAGGACTGAAGGCTGACATACAAGAGAGTAGCTCCATATTGATCTCATCAAACCGATTATCAAGCTCTTGACTAATTTGATCAATGACACCAATGTATACTTCTCTTCGGAAATGGTCATCATTTGTTTGGTTTCGGGCACGAGCATACCGTGCTGATTTTCCATAAGGCACATAAGCACCATCCATAGTAGGAATTTCAACACCATGTTTAATACAAAAAGAAGTGACCTTCTGAAGAAAATTATCCCAACCATTAGACCTCAACTCATGCATTCTGCTCTTTGCCACATTAACAAGTGAGATTGCATTAAGAATATCTTGATCCCTTCTCTGCAAGCACTCAGATAACTCATTTGTATATCCAAGAATAGCATACATTAAGTGCACAAAGAAAACAAACTCAAAGGTTTCAAATGCTCCAAGCACAAAATGTATCTTTGTCCAAGCTTCCTTATATGCATTATCAGCACCAAGTTCAATGAGCACATCATGAATTGAGGAATATATAGTGATGATGCTACATATAGTTTTGTAATGAGAGCCCCACCGAGTGTCACCAGGCCTAGGCAAACCCATCTCTTGATTTAATCCACTCCCCGATTCAAGCTCACCACACTCTAGTGCTTTCTTGACATTCTCAAGCCTAGCATTTCGAAGCATATCACGACGCTTGCAAGAAACCCCAACAATGTTCAACAAGATAGATACTTGATCAAAAAAAGTCTTGCAGTCAGTATTTCCTTTGGCAACAGCAACAAGAACTAGTTGGAGTTGATGTGCAAAGCAATGAATATAATAAGTGGAAGGTGATTCTTGCATGATTAAAGTTTTGAGCCCTTTAATATCTCCTTTCATATTGCTAGCCCCATCATAACCTTGACCTCTAATCTGCTGCATACTCAATCCATTACTAACAAGTAAAACTTCAATTGCTTTCTTAAGTGACAAAGAGGTAGTATCATCTACATGAACAACTCCAATAAAGTGATCACATGGCCTTCCAAGTTTATCAACATAACGCAAGCAAAGAGCTAGTTGTTCTTTATGTGATATATCACTAGACTCATCAGCTAAAATTGCATAGGGCTCATCACCAAGTTCCTCAATTATTTTCTTTCTAGTTTCTATGGCACAACAGTGAATAATTTGCTTTTGTATCTTTGGGCTAGTCAAAGTGCAATTACCTGGTGCATTGTTCAAGACATACTTGTTCACTTCTTCACTATTTCCTGCAAGAAACTTTAAAAGTTCAATGAAGTTGCCTCTGTTGCTAGACTCTTCACTTTCATCATGTCCACGGAATGCCAATCCTTGATGCAAAAGAAACTTGATACATCTAAATGAATATGTCAATCTTTTCTTGTAAAGACGAAGCTCCTCCTCACTCCACTTGTCAATGTTATAATCAATTACTACCTTGGGATTCATAAAACCAATGTACTTCTCTTGAGCTGCTTTATGTGCCCTAGAACCAGAATGTTTGAGAAGTGCTGTGATTCCTATATTCCAATTATTCCATCCATCAACAATAAAAGTTTTTGACCCACTGTCCTTCTTGAACAAGTAGCATATGAAGCAAAATACAGAATCCTTCTTGACACTATATTCAAGCCACTCATAATTATACAACCATTGTATATTGAATCGACGAGGTACGCCTCCAATGTTTCGGTATGGAAAATCATGGATATAAGGTTTGCAAGCACCTTTAGTAATATATGCTCTACGAATTGCATCTTCATCATTAACAGGATAATCTTCAATGGGCAGCCTTTCACCTGGATCATATGGTAGGCGATTGATGTCATACGCCGGCGGCTTTGATGCGGGCGGTGGTGGTGATGCTAGCGGGGGCGAGGGCAAATGATCTGCAATTTCTTCAACTTGTACTCTATCTTCTTCTTGATTCTGCTCTTCCACAATATTTACATCCGGAGGTGGGTCAATAGCAGCCGCCTTCTTTGCTGCTTTCTGAAAAAGGGATCGAATGTCTCCGTTTCTTTTCATAATTCAAGACTCAAGAGTTCTGGAAAAAACACTCGCCAATTAGCAAAACTAACGATCGGAAGAAAAAAACTGGAACTGAGGAAGCACGGGGATGGACGGGGAGTATCACCTGAGGAACTGAGGAAGCACGGCGATCACTCGATCAGTCTTGCAGGCGATGGCCAGGCCAGGCAAAGCGACGGGCGATGATCTGCTGGAGTGCTGGTAGGGCGGCGGCGGGCGCGCTGGGCACGGCACCGAGCGGTCGAGCTGGAGCCGGCGCTGGCGCAAGCGAAGAGCAATCTGGATCGTCGTAGTCTCGTAGACGAGGCCTGGGTCCAGCGCCGCAGCGCGTGCTTGCCTGCTTGGGCCGGATGTACGTGGCCCGAGCCATAGTCATGGGCCCTGCGACCGACCCACCTCCGGATGAAACAGGCAGTAAAGAAGCCGTCGTCGTAGAGCACGCGAAGAGCCGTAGTCATGCGCACGCGAAGAGCTATATCTCATACAGCATAATGTATGGTCAGGTGGCCCACAGGGTGCAGTGGACAGGTGGCCCACAGGGTGGTCGGTGGACCACCCTGACCACCCACTAGGTCCGCCACTGGTGGATGAAGGTTTTGATCATGCATTTGGGAAGAATAGATTGAGACCTGAGAGAAACATGGCTCTGTGTAATCATCAGTTTGACATAAACAGGTATACCTTCAGCGGAATTAATCAGGGCAAATACATATACGGAGTAATAATTGACTAGAGAAAGGGTGACATGCTGCAGAGTGCAGACACCATCAGCCCCAGGTTAGCGCCCATCCGACCTGATGGGCCTTGTTAATAATTAAATTCAGGTCCAGTATTATATATGCTAATCTCGCCCCCAGCAGTTCGGCCCAAGGCAGATCCAAGCACATCCCAAGCCTGGCCCAAACTTTCAATTTGTGAATGTCACCATTCACACTAGACGGCAGCGTTTACAGTGTAAAAATATTCTCTAAAAGCCAGGCCGTTTTATGTGAAAAAAACCCTCCCAAATGAGACCTAGGTTTATATATATGCTTTAGTTAAGAAAAAAGAAACATCCGTAGCAGACTTTTTGAGAATAAACATGTGATAGAGATTGATTTTCTAGCTCTGCTCCTTGATTGACGGAGCTCCACTCCTACATTCTCTGGCTTTTCTCCTTGATTCTCTAGTGGAGTGATTCTACTTGGTTATGGTGGGGGAGCAGGGTGGATAGCAGGTGAGAATTGATTCTAGAGTGATTCTTGTGGGTTTTGAACATAAAGCAGTGGAGAGCAGGGTTTTTTTACTCCCAAATTCCAGTGGAAATGGAGGGGTAATTCTTGCCTAGCTTCCACCTGAATCTGTGTGAGATTTAGCTATTTGGTGGAGGAGGAGCGATTCTCGTAGAGAATCAATTCCAAAGAGTCCTTCCAAACAGCCCCTAACATTGGATACTGATTACATGTTTTTTAAAAAAAAACATAAGTCAAGTTTTTCTCCGTGGAAGTTGGCAGGAGTTTTGCTGATTTTTTATTAATACATAATAGGATAAAACAAAAGACATGACATACTTTACAGAGAAAGATGCCGTCATTCTGGGTCTCCAACTTTGAGTTTCTAAGCTAGTATGACTGTCACTCTGGTTTCGAACTCCTGATATTTATGTCCGGGCCCTAAAATTATACATTGGTACTATCCAGATCACTGAACTTGTCCGTTAACACACAATTAGCATGCCACGTTATGCAACTTCTCAGAGACCTAGATGACACCGCTATATATACAAGCTTAGGGATCCAAATATCAGAATTTAAGAGTCTAGGATCCAAATGATCGATACCGCAATACAAGTTTGAGGACTCAAATTATTAAAAAAAAAACAAGAGTTAGAACACAGATGCCACAAGCGTTGCAGTTTTTTTTTTTTTTTTGAGACGGCAAGCGTTGGAGTTTAGGACTAGCAATAAATATTACTCAATACTGACATCCATACCACCACTCCAGAAGCAAGGGAGAACAACCCAAGATAAATGGATCAGGTCCAAGAATTATATTATAATATAGGATAGGTAACTGAGCACTCTTGCAGTAGTAAAATCGAAAAAAAAAGAGAATCGAAAAGAAAAGCTAGAAAGGACGCGACAAGAGAGCTCGACTGAGTACAATGACAAGAAGTCCAGAACGCCCCTCTCTTGCGACTTCTCTTCTACCCTCTTCTACCAGGTTCAGGATCAGGTGAGTAGGAAGATTCTGCGAATTATTATTTTTGTAAAAGCAAATGCCTCCAGCAAATACTTGCTCCTTAATTACACATCTCTGATATCTCTGCTTATATCAGAGAATAAATAACATCAGTGCTTCCCAATTGCCTCTGCCACTTGGAATCAGTTACGGGTCACTGAAACAGTGAGAGCAGGGGAGCTGACAGCAGGCTGCAGGAGCAGCAGCCATGAGCACCATGAGGTTCTGCCGTGAATGGTGAGCTGGTGGTCGATTGATCGGTATATGCTCATCCAGTTTCTTGAGTACTCTACTTTGATTCATGAACAGAGTCGTTCTGTTTCTTTGATGCAATGCAATGCAGCAACAGCATACTGTGTCCAAAGGAGGACAGGCAGAACAAGGTGCTTCTCTACGCCTGCAGGAACTGCGAGCATCAGGAGGTGGCGGACAGCAACTGCGTGTACCGGAACGTGGTGGACCACGCCGCCGGCGAGCTCACGCAGGTGCTGTTCGAGGACGTGGCCTCCGACCCGACGCTGCCGCGCACCAAGTCCGTCCGCTGCGCCGCCTGCGGCCACGGCGAGGCCGTCTTCTTCCAGGTCTGCAGGGTCATGGGCTCATGCATGGATGTCAGTTTTATTGATTAATTAATCTTCAGTGATCGGTTCGGTGGCCTCGAACAACATGAGTGCTGTGTGCTGTGTGCTGTGTGCTGTGTGCTGATGCATGGGCGGTGAACGGTGCAGGCGACGACGAGAGGCGAGGACGGCATGACGCTCTTCTTCGTCTGCTGCAACCCCAGCTGCGGCCACCGATGGAAGGGCTGACCTCATCTGCTGGCGTGCAACGCAATCTGCCAGGATTTATTTGCACATGACAAACCACTATAGTTGTTATGCTTGTATCATAGCTACCATACTGGGGTATAGCGGGTTTAAGGCATTCTCTTTTCTATATATCAAAGCAGGAAGGTTTGACCGTCGCTCAGGGTGCCCACGTCGCCCCGAATTCCCCTGGCCGTCCGATTCAGCAATCGCCGGTCCGTATTGTCTCCACCTCTTGCTACAGTATATTATTTATATGGCTAAATACACAATGATGGGCACGTCGTCATGCATTTGGGTGAATGTGTGCCGCCGTTTCTCGTCTCTACTAATTATTAGGTTGTCCAATGATGTAATGTATTAAGTCTGAAAATATTTATGCAACAGTTTGGAACTTTCTCAAGCTGCACGCCTAATGGACAGGGGAGCCATTTTGGCTCTTTGGAACTCTAATCTAATAAAATAAAAAATAATGCGGTGCGGACCATGTTTATGTTGGATTAATTGGGTTTTGTCCTATTTAGTCTACTAATTAATCAAAGAATTTCAAAGGCACATAATTAGTACTAAGTGGGAGGGGATTAGTATCTAATGAGAAACCCAATAGTAAAGTGCTTAATTTCAATAGGAAGCTGGTGTGTGTTTCTATAGGCAAGTTGAGAAGGGAAGTTTTGGGGAGCCACACGCGCGGCACGCGCCCTTGGCCTTGGCCATGGCCATATGACGGGATGTGATGTCATGGGCCACCTTTTGTGACTTAAGGCTCCGTTCGTGTGGCTAATAAGCCATGACTAAAATTACTGTTGGTTGATTTGTTGTAAGAGAAAAATATTGTTCGTTCGCTGAAAAAGTATGGATTATAAGACAAGCGAACATGATAGTGCAATAGACAAATGGTCAAGGCAACAGTCAACAAGGCTGTAAGGGCACAAGATGCAAATGCGTGGGTCTAGAAGGTCAAATAGGCAAAATTTGTGGGACTAACACCGGTAGAAGTCTAGGTGCCAGCTTACCTTTTTACCTCCTCTGAATCCGTCTAGGCTCATCCCCCATGGGTGTTTTTGGTTCAATGGATATCCAGATATCCATGGATACAGGGTGTTTGGTTAGATGGATAAGCTAAACTTGGATATCCACAATAAGGAATATTCTGAGTAGATGTTAGATATCACGGCCTTAAAAAATCAGGCGGATGAGGATATCCACATATTGATTAGCGCATGTTTTGTGTGACAATTAGAGTAGTATAGTGCTAATTAAAATATTTTTATTTTTAATTAGTGATTATAACGACAAGATTAGTGTCGGTGCATATTTATTAATGTACAAATAGTTGGTATTATTTTTAAATTATAAATATAATTAGTCAAGTATTCTCGTTCCATCCAATCTCATCCATCCAACCAAACAGAAAAATGGCTCACCCCATCCATTCAACCAAACAGACAACGCGGATATCTATATCCCAAAATCCATGGATGGCCATTATCCTATCCACCCTTGTCCTCAAACCAAACACACCCCATGTGTATAGAGGCTGTTTAAGGGCTATGTCTCTTCTTGCTACAGAACTGGCAATCACCATCGGCCATAATTGTCAGTTTCTAACGAGTCGACTGTGATAACCCTTCACTGTCAGGTCATTCATTACCTGAAAATTCAAAAAATGATGAGGGTTGGCATCATAGAAATTTGTTTTGTAACGGGCCGACAATGATAACCCTTCACTATTGGATCATTAATTAGCTCAAAATTCAAAAAATGATGGGGTCAGTATCCTAGAAATTTTAGGACAAATCATTGCATAAACCAAATACCTCATGTAGCCCACACTTAACTATGAAAAAATCTCGTGCTTACTATATTTTAAATGGTTGACACTTATGGTAGTTATATGTATGATTGGCATTTAAAAAAAAATATTCACCTAAATATTTTATATTTTAAATAAATTATAATAAATATTTAAATATCTCAATTTTAGGACGGAATCCTCGTTATCAGAAAAGACAGACATGTAACATATCAGGTGCAAACCAACCAACCAGTACAAATTTGAAAACTACCGATCAGGACCACTAGATGCTGATCCAATAGATAGGGTGAGGGGGCTTAAGCACAAAAAAAGCCCGGCGGGTGGGGGGGCTTAAGCGCAAAAAATCCCACCTCTCACCTTATCTATTGGATCTGCATCTAGTGACCCTGATTGGTAGTTTCCAAGAGGTTGGTTTACCAGACAGAAATGAAAAGGGAAAATTGGTTCTATAGCATTGAAAGATGGCAAGAATCAGAAAATACCATCAAAAGAGTTCTGTTACGTAAAATACCATTGAAAGATGAAAACGTTACCTGAGAATAGCATTTCGTCACGTTGTCACGTTTGGAGGTAGCGACGTCCACTTCCCTTCTCCATTCCCTCTCTTCTCTCTTCTCTAGTTTAAGCGGACTGCGGCGATGAAGCTCCTTTGGCATTGTCCGTGTGGTCGGCAGTGACGGTGGGCGCCGAGGAGGCGGCACCGTTGATGTTGAAGCCGGTGGCGCTGGTCGGGGACGAGGTGAGGATGGGAGGGGGAGGGGGAGGGGTGATCCTGGACGGGTTGAATGACGACGGTGCAGCAGCGCCGCCTGGGGTTTGTAGCGGCGCGCCGCCTGCGGAGGCGGAGGCGCTGCGGCGGGCGCTGTGGCCGCCCAAGAAGTTGTGCTTGTTGTTGTGCATCCAGACCTTGAAGACGCCCTTGACGACGCCGATGTTGCGGCACCACTCGTCGACGATGGCCTCGTCGCGCTTCTGCAGCCGCTCCGACAGCTCCTGTATCCGCTGCTTCTGCTCGGCGGTGAACTTGGTGCGGAACCGCTTCCTGGGCATCGGCATCGCACCCCCGGTGGGCAGCGTGCTCGACGGCGTCAGTTGCTGGGCGGCTGGGGCCTGTAGCCTCTGCACCGCGCCCGCCACCGCAGCCCCGGGCGCGCCGCCGGAGCCAAGCGAGAGCAGCATGTGCGGCGCCGTCGCGAAGTACGACGGCGGCGGTGGGGGCTGTTGCGCCACCGGTGCCGGCACGTGGTGGTGCGACGGCGAAGGCGGGGACACCAACCGCTCCTCGTCGTACTCCGAGCCCTCCGAGTCGGAATCGGAGTCGTCGGCGTCGACGACCCCCGGGTGGTGGTGGCGGTCCTCGGGTGTCTCCTCCCCGCCGCGGTGTGGCTGGCCGTGCAGCACGCTCGGCGGCGGCGGCGCCAGGAGCGCCAACGGCGCAGGCGTAGGCGGGGAACACTCCACCGTCCGGCGGTGGAAATTGCGGTGGCACCCGCACGTGGCGCACTTGAGCGACGTCGGGTCGGCCGAGTTGGCCCCTGGCGAGGGCATGAACTCGCCGCACCCGTCCACAGCGTGCCCGCCCAGGCTCGCGGCGTGGTTCTTGAGGCACTCCCGGTACAGCGGCTCCCCCCCCCGGCCCCGGCCGGCGCCACGGCCGTCGGCTTCACCTGCTTCTTGAGGGCGGCGCCATTGGGGAACATGACGGGCTTGTACTTGACGTCCATGGCTTCCATGCGGCGCGGGCGCCCCCCACTGGGAAGTGGACGCCGTTACCTCCAAACGTGACAACGTGACGAAATGCTATTCTCAGGTAACGTTTTCATCTGTCAATGGTATTTTACGTAACATAACTCTTTTGATGGTATTTTCCGATTCTTGCAATCTTTATAGAACCAATTTTCCCAAATGAAAACCAGGGGCACCAGCACCGGTAGTACTGTCCAGATAGTAAGCGCAACCAGTCAGATTCAATAAAACAAAAAAAAAAAAAGTGTCCAACTAGTCAAACGGAGGTTTGCCTGCAGCAGCACACCTGTAAACAGCGAACCTTGGGGTTTTCTCCGCCGACCAGGGAAGCGGCGATTCGTGCCGCGCAGGGGAAACCGACCCTGCCTCGTGTCCGCGTCGGCGATGGCCGCCGCCGAGACGGCGACGGTCTTCATGGAGACGAGCCTCGGCACCCGCCTCGTCCTCTCCTTCCCCGCCCGCGCCACCACCGTCGCCGACCTCAAGCGTGCGTGCCTCTCCATCTTCCTCCCCTTTCTCCTCACTCTCCCCATCTAGAGAAAAAAATCCGCCTTTTTCCCCTCGCTTCTTGTTTATGGCGATTCTGTTGCAAATCGATCCCTTTACCTCTGCATTCCTCCTGATTTGTGCGGCATCGCTGGGAAAAAAAACACACGAACTGACACCCTGAACCCCAAATTGAACCCGCAGGCCAAGTGAGCGCGGAGCATGCCGCGTGTTTCCCCTGCACCGGGCCAATCGCCGTCTCATCCTTGCAGGTATGGTGCCGGAATAACAATGCGGGTGTCAAAAGATTAATCTTTAGCCGCTAATTTTGTTTTGGTTGCCCCGTTGTGGAAAATTTCGTTTCTTTTGGCTTCATCTATTGGCACTGTTTCATTTCGCAGATTGAGCTGGATGGTTCCTGGTTTCAGCTCACTGATTCCGTTGTCGTGGAAGCTGCTTTCGAGTGGGTCAAGGGGCCAAGGCGCCTCCTGGTTGAGGCTCACGAGCTTCGTCCTCATCCACCTGCTTGCAAGGATGCCAAGTGTGGAACTGCTGATGCTGAACCAAATGCGGGCCATTCAGTCGTCGCTGAGGACTCCTTGCAGTACATGTTACCTCCTGCAGAGGCACCAGGAGGTGGCAATCATGCCTCAGGCAATGGCGTCAGTGACATCCGACAGCTGAAGAACCAGCAGGATAAAGTTGTTGAGCATGCTTTATGTCAGCACGAAGATGGAATTACTATGCCTCAAGAAAGTTCAAATATTGATTTAGCCATTGGCGACAGCGGCACTGGCACCCCACTGGCAAACCAGGAGGACAAGCCTCAGGAATGTATTGAGCATGTCTCTCGCCAACTCGAAGATGGAATTGGCATGTCTCAAGAAAGTTCACATTGTGATTTAGCCACAGGTGACAGTGACACCTCACTGACAAACCAAGAGAACAAACTTCAGGGATGTGTTGAGCATGCCTCTGTTCAGCTCGAAGATGGAATCACCATGCCCCAAGAAAGTTCACATTTTGATTTAGCCACAGGCACCAATAACACCCCACTGCCAAACCAGGAGGACAAACTTCAAGGATGTGCTGAGCATGCCTCTGTTCAGCTCGAAGATGGAACAACCATGCCTCAAGAAAGTTCACATTTTGATTTAACAACAGGCACCAATAACAGCCCACTGCCAAACCAGGAGGACAAACTTCAGGGATGTGCTGAACATGCTTCTGTTCAGCTCGAAGATGGAATCACCATGCCTCAGGAAAGTTCACATTTTGATTTAGCAACAGGCACCAATAACCGCCCACTGCCAAACCAGGAGGACAAACTTCAGGGATGTGCTGAGCATGCTTCTGGTCACCTTGAAGATGGAATCACCATGCCTCAGGAAGGTTCAGATTCTGATTTAGCAGCAGGAGGTAGTGACACTCTACCAATGGACCAACAGGACAAATTTCATGATGGTGCTGAGCATGCTTCAGCTCACAGTGAAGGTAGAACTACCATGCCCCAAGAAAGTTCAGATCTTGGTGTAGCAGAAGACAAAGGGAATGATCGTGCTGGGGATCAACAAAAAGACATCATCATGGAGCCAAGAGGGAAGAAACGGTTTAGGGAGGAAGATGAAGCTGACAGAAACATCGATGTGAACTGTGATGACAATCTTTCCCATTTTGTTAGCCCCACACCTAAGTTTGTGTCTGAGAAAAAGAGCAGTATGATTGAGCAAGCAAAATTGGACAGTGCCCCCTTGCTGTATAATTTGGATGATTCCTCACATGGTTTATTGGTAAAACTCTCTGGTGGCCAGAAGGAACAATGGACATCTGGTGTGTGCAGTGAAGGAAGCATCAACAATAAACCAGCTATTCCACCTTGTGCTGAGTCCATGGGAAAAGATAAGTCTTCAGACAAAGAAGTGATGACACAGATAGGTGACAAGGAGGAACCTCAGATAGCTGGGTGCACAGGTAAAAGCAGCTGCAAAAGAACAGATGTTCCACATTATGTTGACTCCATGAATGAAGGCAATAAGAGGCCAGCTTCCAATGTCCATTTTCTCAACAAAGGGGAAAATGAAAGGGCCACATCATCTGTGACCAAAGAACATGAGCCTTGTTTCAGAAGAAGGCACCACCGGGTTGCTGTGCGTAAAGTGTCTATGAGCAGGGCAATGAAGGTATATCCTTTCAGGTAAATATGCTCTTTCTCGAGATACCATGTGCTTATGGCTATACACCAAGTGTTTACCACTGTATATCGGTAGAATCTCTTTTGTTTCTGCCCTGTAAATGATCTTAAAGGTGGCAAAATATTTTTCAAATTCTTGTACTTGATCGTTCAGCTTGCAGCAAGAGTAATTCGGTCTAGGCGTCTTACTCTCATCTGGGAGTCCTAGAATGCTTCAAATTATCATGCGCTGGCTTATAATTTTATGTTTGATATAGGTGTCCTGATCATGTTTTGATAGCCCTATCCAGACTCAGTGGTTTGAAGCTTAGTTCCAGGTGGAGTAACTAATTTGATAAAGGGACAGGGCATGCTATATGTGATAAAATTACCTTTTGAACTTTGAAGTAAAACTATGAAAGATTTCTTTGTTAAACTTGCACAAAAAGCTGGAATGAGGCAACAAGGATGGTATATTGCTGTGGTGAGGAATTCATTGAATTCTTAGCTAATGTGTTGTGGAAAGAGAGATGTTAGTTTAGTGATGTTATCTAGTTGGTTAGTGTTAGGAAAAGTTTAGTCTTAGACTCCTAGTCTGTTGCCTATTTCCTAGTTTCTTAATTTACCTAGATGATATAAATGTACCCTAGTCTTTGTTTAGGGATCAAGAAAAATTAGATCAAAGTTCTCTAAAGGATCAGCACTGTCTGAGCCTCCTGCCACAGGGACAAACCTGTTAGTGACAAAGGTGACTGTCAGAATTATCTTCGACCAATCCACCAATACTGATCTGCTATGTAATAAATTTGTGTGCAATATTGCAATAAGAACCTTAATCAATTTTTTTTCTGCTAAATTTGGGTATAGGGTATGGCTAGTTTGGGAATAAACCTCTTGAAAATATTTGGAAATTTAGAGAAGTGAATATGCCATGTAAACCTCTTCTGTGTTGGGAAGCAAGGTTTACATGTATATTAGCATTATCCTTTTGCAAATTAAAGGATCCTTTTTATCCCAAAACATTAGTAGTAATACTAAACAAATTCTGATTATTTGGCTGTTAGTTCGAATTATGCTTATCAGGAGTGGGCCACCAAATGCAATAAATAGGGGGTCCAGAAATTATACAGGCAAGAGATGGCAGTCAAGTTTAGCTTGTGTGTTGCTAACAAAGGGGATCCTATTGGATAAAAAACAGTCATAGATTGAACAGAACCTTAAAGTAGCAGTTAAAATCTGTTTTGCTTCTGTGAATCCTTCTACTATTTGTAACTGCTAGTGATAATTTTTTAGAAAATACTGCTTCACCTATAATGTGAACATCCCCCAAGAGGGAGGTGTTGTCCCCCAAGAGGGAGGTGTTGTTGGACAAGTATCTGTTATGAAAAGCTGATGAAATAGGTCAAGCTGCCAGAGCAGGAGCAGCCTAACAAAAAATTTTCAAGATTGGGAGGCTGTTTGCAGTCTTAAACACTGGTGAACTTGCTAGGGGTTTGTCACGTCGGTGAGGAAGTGACCGGATTGGGCAGCTACAGGTGGTCTCTGGCCAGTGGCTACTCCTTGGCTGGTTTCCTATCTGTGGTGGTGGTAACAACACGAGTGTGGAAGTGTACATAAAGCTGGAAATGGTAAACAGGGAATGGTACGGCGAGGCATTCATTGAAGTCTTCGCTAATGTGTGTGTAGTAGGGTAATGAAATCTTAACA
This sequence comes from Miscanthus floridulus, assembly GCF_019320115.1. NCBI lineage: Eukaryota > Viridiplantae > Streptophyta > Magnoliopsida > Poales > Poaceae > Miscanthus > Miscanthus floridulus. Next base: position 139,936,937 of record NC_089589.1, on the reverse strand, counting down.
GAATTATTATTGCCAAATTTCAGTATGGCTAGTTTGGGCACAAAACAACCTAATAAAACCCTTGAGAACACTTGGAAACCGCTGGATAAGTAAGCAAAACTGCATTGGTAATAAACATAGATAATTGTGTCAGGAAGGTTTACATGTACACTAGCATTATCCTTTTCCAACTAAAAAAAAATCAGAAGGGCTTTGATGAGGATTGCTTTTTTTTTTCTTTTTTGGGATCAAGTGCTTGAGGTGGTTCTGAATTTTGTGAAGGTGTTATTATTGGAAATGGGAGTCGATCCTCTTGCATTGTCAATTGTCATTTCTAAATCTCTCAGCATGTTTTAGTACCCCTGTGATCAAAGTGGATGACTACTTTGAGGAGTCAGGATCTAGAACTAGTTTCAGTAGCTCTTTTGAGGTTCAGGAACCGGAGGAACCGGATCAGCTTCTTGACATTATTTATTTGTTGGACCTTTGTTTTGTTTCCAAGTTTCAGAAATATTTAATGAGTTTTCTTGTTTCTACAGGTTTTAGTTTGATCTCACATGGACGATGTGTAATAAGAACATGTTGCTGAGAAAGCTGTAGAACAGACAGAGAATGGGAAATGCTTTTGGGTACAACTTAAGTAGAACCATTCATCTAAACCCTCCATCGAGAATGTGAAATGCTTTTGGGTACAACTTAAGTAGAACCATTCATCTAAACCCTCCATCGAATTTCTGAGCTTTTCATCCAAGTGACTTTTAACTGTTGGATCCGGAGTTGTACTGAAGTTGGGTGTACATGAAAAACGAAGGCCTGAGTAACTAAATAGTATCTAGCTCTGCAGTAGTTTGTCTGTAGAGTTAACTCATGACCCAGTGATGTGGGTCTTAAGGTTATCTAACGTACAATTGCAGTTCTGAATGAACCTCTTACTATGGTCATTCGAGTCCGGCCATTACATATGTATCTAGGATGGCATCGTGGCTGACTTATGGAGCTTGATGCAATCTAGACAGCCCATATTTTGTTGGAATGCACTCATCAGCATCTCGCTCTTCACAAAGCTATGTACCTAGAAAAGCCAAAATGACCTATAATTTGAGACAGAGGGGTGGTATTTGGTATCTCTCTGTTTTACACACAACACATAAGCTCTTGCGAAACTTGCAGCGCTGCTGACGCTAGTGTTTATATGCCGTAAAAGCTGAAGAAGGCTACTGCAGTTTGCAGGCATCGGCTATTTTTCATTCTTTACCATTGATTATTTTCATTCTCTCGCCCTGTTCGCTTGGCGGATAAGCCATGACTGAAAGTACTGTTGGTTGATTTGTTGTGAAAGAAAAATACTATTTGTTGGCTGAAAAAGTACGGCTTATAAGCCAAGCGAACGGGACGTCTATCCTGTGTGTTCTATCCTGCGTGTTGCTCACATTTTCTGGGGATTACCTAGACTCACATGTCACCTATTATTTGGTTTCCTAGGGAATTTACTTTCTTTCTTGGAAAAAATCCAAGTAAATATGCACATCGTAAGGTCACAAATCAATCGGTACCAAATTTCAATTTGTATTTTTTCTGCAGTCCGACAACGGCTCATTAGTTGTTAGATAAGGCTCAACTACCTAAGCCAGTCTCTGCTAAAAAAAACCCTACTTAAGCCAGTCAATATGTGGAGTTAAGCCCAGAGAACAGAGGCCAACCTACACGCCAAAGCCCAAGGCTCGCTTTTACCCGTGTCAAAGAAAAAATTATTTCCTTTAAGATCATTTTCTTTTCTCTTATTCCCTGCCCCCCCTTAATCTAACGTGAATTTCCAGCATTTATATTTGTGCATACAAACTGAAAAATAAAAAAAATGCAAATAAGACGAACGACTTAAATTACAAAACAAATGAGACCTACAAATTAGAGAGAGAATGTCTACTAAAGCATTTGGAAGGAAAAAAAAATAAAATGGGATAGGAAAGATGGAAAAGATGAAAAATAAAAAGAAAGAAATAGGAGAAAAAAACGACATGTTACAACTGGGCCAGAATGCGTGCACTGCCAGTCTGTCACCACAAGCTTCTTCTTCACACGGGCGCAACTAGGCCGAGGCAAAGCTATACCAATGTTCAGGCGCAACTAGGCCAGCCTTCAGGTAACATGCGTCCGGTCCGAATCAGACTGCAAAGCCCATCCTAGGACGCTGTTAGGGACAGATGGAGGATGGCTTTATTACTGTTTGACTGAATCTACCTTGCTAAAAAAAAAAAAAAAACTGTTTGAACCTAGCCCGTTTGAATCTTTGGATTCTAACTTGAGATTTTAGCTGGTCGAAGGATTCTATTGCCCATATTACCCTCCACATTCTGACCAACTATTAGGCCAGTTTATATGAAATATTATCTTTATGTCCGTGCGTTGACTGGCCCGCACCGTTTGAATCGTTGTTGCCAAGCACTAGCCTAGACCTGAGCATTTATATAGGTTGCGTTTGGTTCGGGCTGGGCTGAAAAAAGCCTGGTTGTTTCGGGCAAATAAAAAAATTCCACCCATAACTGTTATATTAGGCGAGTCGGGTTTGATTTTTCTTTTTTTTTTGAATTGTCGGGCTTGTTTAAAAAAATTCCACCCGCACTGTAAGCAGTGTAAAATAGTTAAATAAATACTACTGACTGGGCTCGGACTGAGAAAAATTTTCTAGGTAACAGAGTCTGTGTCTAGGCCCTGTCCACTAAAACTCGTGGGTGGGCCAAAACCTAGTGGGCTTGGGCCGGACCAGGCTCAATTCGCTTAGGTCTACACTAGCCACCCGTGTCCTTGCTCGCGCGAGAGCCGCTCACTGCTGGCCGCCAACAGAGCTCGCCCGCCAGTGCTTTATCTAAGGTGGGAAAGGACTAGGAGAAGATAGATAGCCCATGGAAGAGCGAACGAGGGATGAATGATTGACTAGATTTTTATCCGAGCACACTTATACAAACGTTGCATTGGGATGCATAGTTTCTTCACGTAATGTTTTTATGATATAGAAACTGTACTATATGGTTTCTGCATTAGACTACCCTAAGAAAGACGCAATGACGACACCACAGAGATCAATACCGGCCAGCACATATTATTGTTGTTCAATGAAAGATCAGATACATGTAGGCGTATGTATGTATCTCCTCTAAAGCTTCTTATCACGGACATGCATGCAAGCCCTCCATGAGCAATAGCTAGCATGAGTCTGCTTACACCGTGACCTGCTATCATCAGGGAAAACACTGTTTAGTACCTTATCGCACATGCATGCATATTACAAGTTGCAGCACAAATATATATACATGCATTAACTATAGAGAGAATTATGTATTTGGCACTGAAACAAATCAGTCTTTCGTATTTAGCATTAAAAAATTTGAACTTTCTTATTCAGCACCAAGTTGAAATTTCCTTCCCTAGATAGCACTGCCGTCCATTTGGGCCAGTAACGGCGTCAAGTGGTTGGTAAAATGACATAAATGCCCTTCTTTGTAGCAGAAATACATAATGCCAAATAGGGAAATAATAGATGGACATGTTGTCAAATAAGAAAATTATAAATATCATAAATATATTGTGAACTAAAACATGAGATTTTGATAATCGAAGTATGCAAATAAATAAATAATAAATTTCAAATAAAACATGGGATTTTGATAATCTAAGGCAAGAGCAGATCCCGCTGGGATAGGCTTAGCACGGGAGAGATTTGCCCTGTCTAGTTAGCTTGGTCAGAAATTGTTTGATGCAATTTAGCAGCTCGCTCATTTCAGTTTGATCAATCCTATATTCTTGTCAGATCATCGCAAGACACGAAGGCAACAACAAACAGATATTTCTCCATAAATGCTTAGAATAGTACATGTTTGAGCATCTGGTGTCACAGCTAGCCAATCATCTAGAGTTCTCCGCAATTGAACATCAGAAGTATACAAGTACTCATATTTCTCGCTCAATCACCGAAACTACGAATTACTCCCTCTGTCCCTAAATGAGTTCTCTAGGCAACTAGTAGTGAGCTACATATCAAGCATTGAAACCTAATAAAGTAGCAAGCCTCCCAGAAGTTGCTCCTCTTTCCCTCCTTGTTCCCCTTCCTGAAGCACTTGCACTTTATATGAAAAAAGCGAACTATGTTAGTAAAGAGAGGCAATGTTGCCTGCATCCCAAGCTAACTGGGTCACAGACACTGAACCTACGATCCAACCTTGGGTGTGGCAGCATATGGTTCCCTTCAACTCTTAAACTCTGGCTAAGGTCAGCAGAGTAAATAATGATGTTTAACTCAAATGTCCATTTAGATGAAAAATTGAAAAAAAAAATCATCAACAATGGAAATTGATTGCTGCTGATATTTGGCACATCATGAAGAAGACAATTTTTATTTCATTGGAGATCTAGGGAAGCTTGAAGCAAAATGGTCTTCGGATGATTTGTGAGATTGCTGGTAAAAAAGATCCCTAAATAATGGCGAATAGATGTAGCAACAGGGCACAAGCCTTCCCAATGCGTATTTTACTCATTTACAATTATAAATACATAATTCTCTTGTTAATTTCATCGCGAAAAGTGCAAATTTGGACTCATAAACCATGGTTGTTTTGTCTTGTTTCTCCACTGGGAAATGTTTGATTGGGACTACAAGTAATTAGCTCAATGAACAAGCGAACTAAATTTTGAAGTAAATATGTATGAAGTCCCCATCATTTTTCAGGGTTCAAGTGGAACAGACCTGCTCGATCCTAAATTTTGCTGACTCATAATGCTGAGGTTGGTGTGTGTTCTGAAAACCTTCAGCGCCATCTATAGCCTGTTAAAACAATGCAACGAACTAGAAAATTTAAATAGAAGCTCAAAACTAGAAGTAATTATGTGTGTGGAATAGAACTTCATAATTAGAAAGATCTAATGACCTCACTTATAGTATCAACAGCGAGTTGTATTTGTCTTCTCAATACAGCATCTGCCATCTGGGAGAAGATTGGGGCTAAATCCACAAAAACAACCTGTTTCTGTAGATCACTAGGAAAATCTGCACGATACTGGAGAAAAGAATCCACAAAGATTAGCAGAACACATTTCATTTTGGAAACACATGAAATATATTCAGAAAAATATCTCTTAAAAAGTGCTATTTAATTTGGTTGCCCGAAGAGGAAAAATAAATTTCAACAGCATGACTGCATGAGACTGGTTCTTTTTTGTTTTGTTGGAAGTAAACAAGATCAATCCAGGACGTAGAGGCATAGATTTTTTTTCATGTGCAAAGTAAACACTCTATCTTCTCACACAACAATGTTGTCCCGTAGCCATAGAAAGCATAGTTGAACTTGAACACAACAGCCAGCTGCAACTTGGTGAGTTTCTTGTCTTGGGTTTTCACAAAGTCCCCTGAGGCCCTGAGTAGTGGGCAGCGGTGGTAGGTGGCAGCAAGGGTTCCACTGCCTGCAAGTGCACCAGCAGGATGGGTGGGGCTGGACCGCTGGAGGCAGTACATGAGCTCAGATGGCATGGCAGATACTGACTTTTTGGCTGGGAGATTATCTTCAGTGCCAAGAACATTTCCAGCATTCAAAGGAACAATTTCTTGAAATCTGACAACAAGAAAAAGAAGTTAAACAGTTTCCAGCACTCAAGACCATATCGTGAAGTTAAATTTTGTTTAAAATTTAGAAGCCCTTGGCGCTACACACCCTAAAACATAGATATCAGCCGGAGGTGAAGAATGAAGCCATTCATCAAGATTCAATCCCCTTGGGGATTTACCTCCAACATTCCATGTGGAGGCAAAGATTCTACAAAAGCAAGGAAACAAAAGTGATCAGTAAAGTCAAACTGCAAGAACTATCTACAAGCACAAACAGGCAACTGACTGATTTTCAACACTGAAAATCTGAGATGCACACTACCATACTACTACTAGCACACAACAGATCAATTGGTCCGCGCTTTCCATTTCGTTTCTAATCTCACAAGGCAAAGAAGCACATGGAGTGGAAAAAAAGAAACTCTACCTGTAATTCTGAACTTCTGTGAGGCGTGCCGCATCGACGCCGGGGGATCGGGCGGGGCGGACGCGGCGCCTGGGGCACCTGCCGCGAACTGAGGCGCGAACCGGGGGGGGGGAGGAGAAGGGAGACGCGCAGCCTCGCCGCTGGGATCCGCCTTGCCGCCGGGAAGAGTCTCCGCCGGCAGCCAATGGCCGAGGCGGACCCGCCGCCTGGGGCACCCGCCGCCCCTAGAGCCGAGGGGGGGGGGGTGGAGGAGAAGGGCGACGCGCTGCCTAGCCGCCGGGAGCCGCCTTGCTGCCGGCAGCCGCCCTAACCCTAGGCTGCGAATCGGAACGGAAAGTGTAGGAGGCCGACGCGTTTTGCTTCCAGTGCCTGTTCGTGCGATTCATGAAGGAGGAGGGGCAGTGCTGTCCCACTATGAAAAACCTGACACAGTCAAAGTAGTCCACTAACAGATAAATAGATGGAATGGACGGTAGTGCCATATAGGGAAGGAAATTTTAACTTGATGCCAGATAAGAAAGTTCAAATTTTTAAGTGCTAAATACAAAAGACTGATTTGTTTCAGTGCCAAATACATAATTCATGTATTTGGCACTGAAACAAATCAGTCTTTCGTATTTAGCATTAAAAAATTTGAACTTTCTTATTCAGCACCAAGTTGAAATTTCCTTCCCTAGATAGCACTGCCGTCCATTTGGGCCAGTAACGGCGTCAAGTGGTTGGTAAAATGACATAAATGCCCTTCTTTGTAGCAGAAATACATAATGCCAAATAGGGAAATAATAGATGGACATGTTGTCAAATAAGAAAATTATAAATATCATAAATATATTGTGAACTAAAACATGAGATTTTGATAATCGAAGTATGCAAATAAATAAATAATAAATTTCAAATAAAACATGGGATTTTGATAATCTAAGGCAAGAGCAGATCCCGCTGGGGTAGGCTTAGCACGGGAGAGATTTGCCCTGTCTAGTTAGCTTGGTCAGAAATTGTTTGATGCAATTTAGCAGCTCGCTCATTTCAGTTTGATCAATCCTATATTCTTGTCAGATCATCGCAAGACACGAAGGCAACAACAAACAGATATTTCTCCATAAATGCTTAGAATAGTACAGGTTTGAGCATCTGGTGTCACAGCTAGCCAATCATCTAGAGTTCTCCGCAATTGAACATCAGAAGTATACAAGTACTCATATTTCTCGCTCAATCACCGAAACTACGAATTACTCCCTCTGTCCCTAAATGAGTTCTCTAGGCAACTAGTAGTGAGCTACATATCAAGCATTGAAACCTAATAAAGTAGCAAGCCTCCCAGAAGTTGCTCCTCTTTCCCTCCTTGTTCCCCTTCCTGAAGCACTTGCACTTTATATGAAAAAAGCGAACTATGTTAGTAAAGAGAGGCAATGTTGCCTGCATCCCAAGCTAACTGGGTCACAGACACTGAACCTACGATCCAACCTTGGGTGTGGCAGCATATGGTTCCCTTCAACTCTTAAACTCTGGCTAAGGTCAGCAGAGTAAATAATGATGTTTAACTCAAATGTCCATTTAGATGAAAAATTGAAAAAAAAAATCATCAACAATGGAAATTGATTGCTGCTGATATTTGGCACATCATGAAGAAGACAATTTTTATTTCATTGGAGATCCAGGGAAGCTTGAAGCAAAATGGTCTTCGGATGATTTGTGAGATTGCTGGTAAAAAAGATCCCTAAATAATGGCGAATAGATGTAGCAACAGGGCACAAGCCTTCCCAATGCGTATTTTACTCATTTACAATTATAAATACATAATTCTCTTGTTAATTTCATCGCGAAAAGTGCAAATTTGGACTCATAAACCATGGTTGTTTTGTCTTGTTTCTCCACTGGGAAATGTTTGATTGGGACTACAAGTAATTAGCTCAATGAACAAGCGAACTAAATTTTGAAGTAAATATGTATGAAGTCCCCATCATTTTTCAGGGTTCAAGTGGAACAGACCTGCTCGATCCTAAATTTTGCTGACTCATAATGCTGAGGTTGGTGTGTGTTCTGAAAACCTTCAGCGCCATCTATAGCCTGTTAAAACAATGCAACGAACTAGAAAATTTAAATAGAAGCTCAAAACTAGAAGTAATTATGTGTGTGGAATAGAACTTCATAATTAGAAAGATCTAATGACCTCACTTATAGTATCAACAGCGAGTTGTATTTGTCTTCTCAATACAGCATCTGCCATCTGGGAGAAGATTGGGGCTAAATCCACAAAAACAACCTGTTTCTGTAGATCACTAGGAAAATCTGCACGATACTGGAGAAAAGAATCCACAAAGATTAGCAGAACACATTTCATTTTGGAAACACATGAAATATATTCAGAAAAATATCTCTTAAAAAGTGCTATTTAATTTGGTTGCCCGAAGAGGAAAAATAAATTTCAACAGCATGACTGCATGAGACTGGTTCTTTTTTGTTTTGTTGGAAGTAAACAAGATCAATCCAGGACGTAGAGGCATAGATTTTTTTCATGTGCAAAGTAAACACTCTATCTTCTCACACAACAATGTTGTCCCGTAGCCATAGAAAGCATAGTTGAACTTGAACACAACAGCCAGCTGCAACTTGGTGAGTTTCTTGTCTTGGGTTTTCACAAAGTCCCCTGAGGCCCTGAGTAGTGGGCAGCGGTGGTAGGTGGCAGCAAGGGTTCCACTGCCTGCAAGTGCACCAGCAGGATGGGTGGGGCTGGACCGCTGGAGGCAGTACATGAGCTCAGATGGCATGGCAGATACTGACTTTTTGGCTGGGAGATTATCTTCAGTGCCAAGAACATTTCCAGCATTCAAAGGAACAATTTCTTGAAATCTGACAACAAGAAAAAGAAGTTAAACAGTTTCCAGCACTCAAGACCATATCGTGAAGTTAAATTTTGTTTAAAATTTAGAAGCCCTTGGCGCTACACACCCTAAAACATAGATATCAGCCGGAGGTGAAGAATGAAGCCATTCATCAAGATTCAATCCCCTTGGGGATTTACCTCCAACATTCCATGTGGAGGCAAAGATTCTACAAAAGCAAGGAAACAAAAGTGATCAGTAAAGTCAAACTGCAAGAACTATCTACAAGCACAAACAGGCAACTGACTGATTTTCAACACTGAAAATCTGAGATGCACACTACCATACTACTACTAGCACACAACAGATCAATTGGTCCGCGCTTTCCATTTCGTTTCTAATCTCACAAGGCAAAGAAGCACATGGAGTGGAAAAAAAGAAACTCTACCTGTAATTCTGAACTTCTGTGAGGCGTGCCGCATCGACGCCGGGGGATCGGGCGGGGCGGACGCGGCGCCTGGGGCACCTGCCGCGAACTGAGGCGCGAACCGGGGGGGGGGGAGGAGAAGGGAGACGCGCAGCCTCGCCGCTGGGATCCGCCTTGCCGCCGGGAAGAGTCTCCGCCGGCAGCCAATGGCCGAGGCGGACCCGCCGCCTGGGGCACCCGCCGCCCCTAGAGCCGAGGGGGGGGGGGTGGAGGAGAAGGGCGACGCGCTGCCTAGCCGCCGGGAGCCGCCTTGCTGCCGGCAGCCGCCCTAACCCTAGGCTGCGAATCGGAACGGAAAGTGTAGGAGGCCGACGCGTTTTGCTTCCAGTGCCTGTTCGTGCGATTCATGAAGGAGGAGGGGCAGTGCTGTCCCACTATGAAAAACCTGACACAGTCAAAGTAGTCCACTAACAGATAAATAGATGGAATGGACGGTAGTGCCATATAGGGAAGGAAATTTTAACTTGATGCCAGATAAGAAAGTTCAAATTTTTAAGTGCTAAATACAAAAGACTGATTTGTTTCAGTGCCAAATACATAATTCTCTCTATTAAATTCCGTTGCAACGCACGAACATGTTTGCTAGTTAGATACTAAATTGTAAGACTTAGCCATTACGTAAAATAGAAAGTCCATCTAAAAAGTAGAATTTTACACTAGCCTAGCTAAATTTTGTCTTGTCCATATTTAAAACTGCCACGTTATCAGATTTTTCACAGAGATCCGGTAGGCTTCCTGCCTTCGTCCACCTCCTGATTGGCGCCAGACAACAAATAGCAAGCATGACTCGGCTAGGGAAATATGACCAGCGAGGATGGCGGGATACCCAACTGGAAAAAATGGAAAACAATATGGACAGACCGTTGGCATGTTTTTTTGGAACACAATAGCTATAAATGACTTCATACATACATTTACCCAATCTTTTGGAGTTGCTCTTTCCTGTTCTTGAACTTTAGTTTTTCTAGGATTTGGTATCACACAGGGCATGAGCTCTTGCAAAGAAACTTGCTAGGCTGCTGCCTGCTAATGCACGTGCTTATATGCTGTAAAAATAGAATAATTAATGCTATTGAGGTTTTCAGGCATCCGCTATTCTTCGTTCTTCACCATTGTTTATTTTCCTGGTCTGTCCTGCCTATATTAAGATCTATATCCATGGGAGGATCCGTGTTTGAGAGCACCTCTGCCTGTCGGTGGCCAATGCTGTGTTGCGGTGTGTCTTCTACGCGTGTTGAATTCGCCTCCTCTGACCAGCGATCCCACGTGTCTAGGGCCGGATATCGTGCCAGCTCGGCTCGTCGTTATGGCTCGACTCGTTATAGCTCGGCTCGTTATGGCTCGTCTCGTTATGACTCGTTTTACAAACGAGCTAGAAGACTAGCTCGGCTCGGCCTGTTAGTGGGCTCGAGCCAGCTCGTTTGGCTCGCGAGCCAAAGCACAAAAACACAACACATAGAGATAATAACCGCAAGTTAGCAACAAACACATTATATGCATATTTAAAATGGAATAAACAAAATACATATGAATTTTGGACTCGTCTCGCGTGAACATGATGTCGTGGGGTAGGCCAGTGGAGTGATTGGGTGGGGCCATGGGGTCTATTAGTCTAGGGCTTTAGTGTTTAATTGTGTTAGGTCATAGGCAAACAGATATATGGACCGGTCAAAGTTGTATTGGGTTGGATCGAGGGATATATAGGCCGATTGCAGTTGTTGTCATGTAAATTACCTTGGCTCGTTTTGGCATGCAAGCGGCTCATGAGCTCGCTCGAGTTGGCTCGTTAATTAACTGAGCTGGCACGATCTGTCTCGTTAATTAAAAATTCAAACAAGCCAAGTCACTAACGAGCGAGTTGAGCGAGCTAACGAGTTACAAGTTTTTTTTCTAGACCTACACGTGTCCTCTGCACTGTACAAACACTATTCGCTGTTTCACTGCTCAACGCTATTCAGCCACGGTTCCTACTTTCTTACTGTTGACACACTGTTTACTGTTTCCATCTGTTTTTACTGTGCAATCCTGCTCGTGCATTATCTGCTCAAGACGTTTTTGTCCGTGCGCGGCAAAGCGCGCGTGTCTTTCTAGTTGCTCACATTACACGGGATTATCTAGACCCACATGTCACCAACTATTTTGGTTTTATTTATTGGTAGATTGGAAGGCTTTGAGAAGGTCTCTCGCGGAGATTCAAATGGATATGACTAGAGAGGAAAGTCTGTTATACCTCTATTTTACTATGTAAAAAACGATTTTTTAGCAACGGTTCGATTTTTTTGGGACGGCTGGTGATGGAGCCGCTCCTACAGTGGTATGCTCGGGTGCCTAGACACCAACCACCCCTATAAATGGAACAGCAGGAGCGGCTGGTGATACGAGCCGCCCCTACAAATAGGGTCTGATTTGTAGGGGCGACTCAATCACCAGCCGCCCCTACAAATACCCCCCATATAAAACACATGCAGCACCTTCTTTCTCCTCGGGTCACTCACTCCAACCCATGAAAGAAAGGTGTGGAGGCCTTGGGCACCTCCCAAAAATTGCTTTACTAAGGGGGAATGTTTTGGTCTCAAATCTTTTGGTGGAGAGGTTGTAGAAGGTAAGAAAATGCTATTCCACACTTTTTTTAAAGTTTTAATGGTTGGTTAGTGAGTAATTAGAGTTTTGTTTTTCTCTCTCTTCTATGGTGCTTGAGCTACTTATAAAGCAAATTAGACCCAAGTTTTAAATGTACTAGGGTAAATTATGGAGGGGAACAAGATCATACCCTTATTTGGTCCATGTTTCTTGATTTTAGTGAACAATTAGTAAGTTTTATGGATGTTTCATGTGCATGATGATCTAGATCTAGGGTTTGGTTTTTTATTAATTTCGTTTTTGTAAATTTATGTTTGATCAAATTGGACTAGGGTTTGTATGAAAGATATTGGGTAAAATATAATTGTTGGTAATTGTTGTCTTTGAAATTGTTTATTGTAATCAATAAATATGTATTTTAATTATTTATGGATAAATGGACCATTAATTAATTTTCCTCTACCATGGTGTGTTTGTATGCTTCATGTAATTATATTAGATTTATATTGATATATATCTGAAGTATATACAATTATTCTCAAATAATTATTACTTTGATTCATTTTTATATATATCTGAATAAGTAGTGCTTTAATGTTTGTTTTGTTGTTGTTGTTGTAAAAGATGGAGTACAAGAACTCTTGAATGTATGGTTCGTTAAGGTTCAAGGCAGGTTTCCGTGAAAAGGTGGATAAATTTATTGAAGCCGCAACGAAGCATGCAACGACATTGAAAGAGAATAAGGATACAATTATTTGCCCCTGTAAAGATTGCAAGAACCGTATGGCATGGACAGATGTGACTATCATCAGATCACATTTGATTATGCGAGGATTTGTTGAGGACTACACAGTGTGGATTCATCATGGTGAAACGGTTATTGTTAACAACGAGGATGAGGAGGAATACGACGACGAAATCATAGAATCCCTGTCCCAATATTCAGCAGAGCTTGATGCACGAATGGATTTCGAGTTTGGTAATGAATAAGGTGGTGATGCTGGTGGTTGGGATGGTAACGACGAAGGTGATGCCAATAACGATGGTGGAGCATGTGTCGGGGATGAAGATGATTTAGAGGACATGATTCAAACCCTTGGACCAGAGATTTTACTAAATAGTCCGAAAGGTCTAGAAAATTTGGAAAGAGTGACAAAAGCATCGAAGGAGACTGTGTATGGTGTTGAAAAGGGCTGTCCGACACATTGGACATTGCTACGTTTTGTGCTTGAGCTGCTCATCCTGAAGGCTAAGTACGGCTGGTCAGACTGTAGTTTCAATGATCTATTGCATCTCCTGTCATGGGTGCTGCCACAACCAAACTCAGTTCCCCCAACACATACCAAGCGAAGAAGGTCATAAGTCCATTGACAATGGGGGTTAAAAAAATACATGCATGCCCCAACCATTATATACTTTTTCGTGGTGAAACGTTCAAGTCACTGGATAAATGTCCCCGGTGTGGGGCCAGCTGGTACAAGAACAATGACTTTTACAGTGGAAACGAACCCTCCACGGGAGAAAAGAGGAATAAGAAGGGTACAAAAAAGGTGGTACAAGAATCTCAGCCCCCAGAGGACACTCCATTAGGCAACGATGCAAAGCAGAGAAGAATTCCTGCTCTGGTAATGTGGTACCTGCCAGTGACTGACCACTTGAGACGTATCTTCCTAAACCCTAAATAAGCCGCACTCATGACATGGTGGGATGATGAGCGCTAGGTGGATGATGATAAGATTGCACACCCGGCTGATTGTAGTCAGTGGCAAGGGTTTGATGAGAAGCACAAAGAATTCAGCGATGATCCAAGGGATGTACGGTTTGGCTTGAGCACCGATAGAATGAATCCCTTCAATGAGAGGATGAGTAACCACAGCACATGGCCAGTGATCTTGACCATGTACAACATCCCAACATGTTTATGTCAGAAGAGAAAGTACCTTCTCCTCACTATTCTTATTTCTGGCCCTAAACAACCAGGCATTGATATAGACGTGTTCCTCGAGCCCTTGATGCAAGAAATGGAGAGGCTATGGAGGCATGGGGAGCAGATGTACGATGCGTTCCGAAAGGAGGACTTCATATGTAGAGCAATAATATTTGTTACTACCAATGATTACCCCGCGATGTTTGCTTTGTCTGGACAGATCAAAGGGAAGACGAGATGCTTGGTTTGCTTGGATGGTACTATATGGGTGTACCTAGATGCATCCAAGAAGATAGTTTACCTTAGAAACCGACGCTTCTTAAAGACAAGTCACAAGTACCGCAGCAAATTGTTCTTTAGATTTTATGACAACGCCCCGGAGATTGAACCCCTTTCAGAGAGACGTCATAACGGAGAACATGTGTACAGAATGGTGAAAAACATACGCGTCATCTATGGAAAGAAGAATCCAGATGGGATGAACAGAGATAGAAGCACACCTCCTGTCGAAGGCGTACCTTCTAAGAAACAATCGATCTTCTTTTAGTATCTGCCTTATTGGCCAGACTTGGAGGTCCCCCATGCCATTGATGCTATGCACGTGCAGAAGAATGTCTTTGAGAGTCTCATTACTACCTTGATGGACATAGGCAAATCAAAGGATGGTCTGAAAGCACGAAAAGACATGGCGCAGCTAAACGTGATGCCATAGCTTCACCCGGTACCTGAGGCTAATGGAAAATACACTCTGCCCACGACGTGCTTCAACCTAACACCAGACGAGAAGAGAGTTTATGCACATTCCTGAGGGGGATCAAAGTCCCGACTAGGTTTTCAGCAAATGTGAAGAAGCTAGTGTCGAAGAAGGACTTGTCAATAACACACTGCAAGGCTCATGATTGCCATGTGATGCTGATAGTGTTTCTACCTATTGCAATCAGGGCTATAAAGCCAGAGTTCTTGAAAATGGCCATCACCTGCATATGCTACTTCTTTTCGAAGATCTCATAGAAGACGATTGGCAAGGGAGAGCTGAGTGACCTACATGAATTTGTGGTGGAGACACAAAACCAACTGGAGATATGTTTACCTCCTGCTTTTTTTGATATAATGCCACATCTCATGATTCACATGGTTCATCAGATACAGGCGCTTGGCCCTTGCTACTTGCATGAAATGTGGTCCTATGAGCGGTTCATGTCGGTTTTAAGCCGATACGTGCATAATCGAGCATACCCAAAGGGCTCCATGATAGAGGGTTATAGTACTGAAGAAGTCATCGAGTGCTGTCAAGAGTACCTAAAAGTACAGAAAGGGATTGGTAAATCCGATTCTCGTCACAAGGGTAGGCTGGCTGGGAAGGGCACCAGTGGTAGAAAAGTGTTCATCGACCACGATTATAAAGAGGTGAGTCGGGCGCATTATAGTGTCTTATAGAGTACACAACTGATACAACCGTATATTGATGAACACTTGGCTATCATTATGGCAGAGAGAAATGGCCGTTCGGATGATTGGGTCATGAAACAACACAAGCAACGACTAACTACATGGTTGAAGGACCAAAACATACCGCCTGGAGAAACCATAGACTCTATTACCATCAGTAGGTTGGCGGAGGGGCCATCGAGACAAGTGACATCTTGGAATGCTTATGACATCAATGGGTATACATACTATACCCACGCAAAGGATAGTAAATATGTGAACCAAAACAGCGGCGTTTGAATAGAGGCTCTCGATGGATTAGGGCGAAAGATCCAATACTTTGGCATCATTGAAGAGATATGGGAACTTGACTATGGAAGGGATATAACGGTGGCCCTGTTTCGATGCCGCTGGATCAAACAACACCAACTGAACGAGATCGGATTGAGAGTCCTGGACCTCGAGAATCTAGGCTACCAAGATGACCCTTGGGTGCTCGCTTCATGTGTCGCACAAGTTTTCTATATGTCTGACCCACAAAGTAACCTCCCCCCGAAGAAGAAGACAAAGCACATGGTTGCCTCCAGGAAACAACACATTATTGGAGTTGATGGCGTGGACGATGTTGAAACAACACATTATGTTCCTCCTCTCCCTTTCTCTGCTGTCCATCCCCATCTTGAACAGAGGCTGAAGAATCCTATGCTAGGATTCCCATCCCCTGATCCTAGCTTGTCCCCCTTGTCTGTGTTTTGAACATAGTAAGGCTTCGATTTTGGTGATCAAGGTGAAGTGGTGGCAGATGGTCAGTAGTTTTGCGGGCAATTGAGTTCACTGTATGCAATTTGAGCTGTCACTATTTTTGTGTGGTTTTTTAGTGCAAAGTTGTATTTGAGAACACTTTCAGAGCGTAGAATTTGCTCAGCTGCTGAGATTTGTAGACGTCCTAGCTGTTGGATAAAATATGACAATGGTTTTATGATTGATAGAAGTTTTCTGTTTTAGAGTTATAATGAGCCTCAGTGCTGAGCATATAAGTCCAGAACTGATTTTATTTGCTCTTCTTAATTATATTGCTTATGCAATTCTATGCCTTCGCCTTCAGACTTGTCATAAGATTGAGTAGCAAACCACTGGTGGTCCTGAACATGTTTTCACTTCTCAATATGTAATTCGTACAGTTGGGCTCAAAGGACCAGCCACTGAGGAAACTCCCACTAAGTTAGTCACACTAGAAAATGGTACATGCTACTGTTAGATGTACCACTGAAGGGAATGAAATTGTTTATCTTTATATCTGGTTACAAAACTGCTAGTATTTGTTAGATGTACCACTGAAGGGAATGAAATTGAACATGATATAAGCAGTTTCAAAAATTAGTATGCTTGTGTTTGCTTATACACAGGTTTAGGATTGAAGTTTTTTTAGAGTGGCAGTTTCAAAAATTTAGGTATCGGGATATCAATTTGTCAATGGATTAGAAATTAAGAATACAGTTTGCAGGATTTTTTACATGGTGCTGGTGATGGACATGAAATTTCTAGCAGCAAGTACACATGTTATTTCTTTAATGATCTGTTCTGACTTCCTGGACTGATAGTAAAGTTGTATTACTTGCTGGACTATGATACTTGCTTGACTGTATTAGTTGACAGTTTCGATTTAGGTGATTGTCGTCCACACCTAGCATGTCAAAATCAAGAACTGGAAGCACAAGCAAAAGCCAACTCCTAATATAAATAATACAAAATGCTATTCACCTTATAATTTGAGACTTGGAGGATATACTGTCGTTCCTTGGAGTCCATCATAACAAGCTTTGTTTGCCAATCCGTCATTTGCTCTACTTGTTGCTTCTCCACATCATTTTTAAATTTCTCCAGCATCCTAGAAACAACACAAGTACTTATCATGTTTGACATAGAAGCTGGAGGATATTTTGTTCTATGTTTTGTGTTTGGTTTTGATTGGGCTCTATGGCACTTACACTGCATACTTTCAACTATCTTGATGCTTACTACTTTTAGCACATGCCACTCTGTAACTGTCTTGATGCTTAATACTTTTAGCACATGCCAGTGGTTGTCACCGTCTTGATGCTTACTAGTAGTGGTCATCAATATCAAATCCTTAGTACTACTGCTACTAATACTTAACTACTACTTAAGCTGTCCTTCCTACTAGTCTGTACTCTTACTCTTACTCTTACTACTACTTCACTACTCTTACTCGTACTACTCTCTATACTACTACTACTGCTCTACTCCTACTCCTATACTACTACTACTCTACTCCTACTCCTATACTACTACTACTCCACTACTACTACTCTACTCCTACTCCTATACTACTACTACTACTCCACTACTACTACTACTGCTCTACTCTACTACTTTTACTACTACTCCTCTACTCTACTCTACTATCTCTACTACTCTCTACTTTTCTATACTATTACTACTACATAACTACTGCCACTGCTCTATACTACTACTACTCTGTACTACTTAACTGCTGCTGCTACTCCATACTACTACTTAACTAATACTTAAGTTGTCCTTGCTACTACTTTATACTCTTACTCTTACTACTACTTCACTACTCTTACACTACTACTCTTACTACTACTCCACTGCTCTTACTACTCCTACTACTCCTCCTCTTACTACTCCTACTACTCATCTTACTACTTGCTACTCCTAAGTGGCTGCTGTTGCTTTTTTTGCCAAATCTACCAGGACTCACCTAGGACTTGTCCTATCTTTTTGCCATCAGCTGTTGCACTATGTTTGCTAAGCAGCTATTGGTTTTTTTTACCAAATCTCCCCTCTCCTCTCCTCTCCTCTTCTTTGTTTTGCCGATGATGAAATTGTCCAAGTCCATACATTATATGGAATATGAGCTGATGATCAAGAATTTGTGAGGAACTTGGCATCATTAGTAGCCGCCCCTACATTACCTTCTCCTCTCTTCTCTGTTATGATGCTTTGATGCTCCAAGTTCAAGATCAGCTGATGATTGACATGTTTCTGAGGCCTCTACTACTGCTACTACTAGTTTTTTTGATATATTGTTATTTTATAGGACTACTGCCATTGATGCTATGCACGTGCAGAAGAATGCCCTTTTTTATTTCTTATACCTATTCGTGTACATAAAGCACACTTTCTTGCATCTTTTAGAACAAAGCGCGAAATAATGTCGTGAACAACAGACAGTGCAGCTCGATGCCCTGAGCATGATGAGCAGCCAACCCTTGAGGAGCAAGCACTAGAGGACCAGCTTACTCAGGAATAGTTCGATAATGAGGTAGAAAAGGATCTAGAAGTGATGCTTACTCAGGAGGAGTGTGATGAGGAGGAAGGCCCCGAAGGAGAGGCTGCTGAAGGCAAAGAAGAAGAGGATGATGATGATGATGACTCAGAAGAGGGATATGAAAGTCCTGAGGATCCTTTCCCACCTAAAGCAAGAAGGAGGCCAACGGAGGAAGATTTGGACAAGGATTTTGACCCGAACGAGGAGGTAGGGAAGAAGCCTTAGCTTGTAAATTTTGCTAAAGCTTTGGCTGTGTTACCTCTGCTAACACTTTGACCTGTCCTATATACATGTCCCTCCTGAAACTCAGAAAAGACGACATTGATATCCGCGACATCTCACTGGACAAGACAGAGTAGAGGAAAGGAGAGCAGAGGCAACAACCATAGAGACGGATCACGATGCCTCTACTCCACAAACTCAAGACACAACCACGACTACCAATCCTAAGAGGAAACGAGGGGATAGAAAAGGAAATCTATATCCAGATAAGGCTTGCTATGTGATAATGGAGGTCGGGCCAGTAGGGGAGATCCTTGAGCCGAAGGAATTAAGAAGACGATTCCGTAATGCGATCGGGGCCCTAGTAAGAGATAAATTGAACCCAGTAATCCCTAACTAGAAAGAGGTACCAGAGAACATAAAGAATGCACTATGGGATAGGCAGCTGAAGGTCAATTTTAGATTTCCGGAGGGTAAGCATGAATTGGTAAAAAAATGCTATCAGGATGATGGGAGAGTCATTCTGACGTTGGAGGTCGGAGCTCAACACGAAGTATATCCAAAAGGGGTTAACTCCCTTCAACGAGTTCGGCAAAATAACTCCTAGTCAATGGAAGGAGTTCGTGGCTCAGAAGACTTCACCGGAGGCATTGGAGCTCAGTGCCCGTAACACCGAGCTGGCGAAGAGGAACAAACACCACCATCATCTAGGCCTCGGTGGCTACTATGCTAAGGAAGAGCAGTTTAGGAAGATGGATGAAGAGGCCACAGCTGCTGGGAATATCGATGTGACGAACTTGAAGGTACGCTCAAGGAACTAGATATATGCGAGGAGTACAAAATCATCTGGCAGTAATCTTAAGTTTGATAAGCCGGAGACCCAAGAGGCGGTATCAAGGCTACTGAAATATGCTGAAGACAAAGAGAAGGGCTCATTCAATCCTTCCAGAGAGAGGGACGAACTTAGCCTTGGCTTGGGAAACAAGGAGCACACAGACCGCACCAGGGGGATAGGGAAAAGGATGACCTAGAAGCAAGGATTCGAAGAGGATAGGCACATGTACAAGAAACATGCCCGAGACCGGGAGACTAGTCTTGAGCTCCAAGTGAAGGCTCTAGTTGTGAAGGCGCTGGAGGAGCAAGGACTGTCTACGGAGCCACGGATATTAGTGATGCCGCCGGGAGAACTGGCATTAGTTGGCAGCCCTCCGAAAGTTCCTAGCAGCCAAGGTTCCACTGCAGCCACAACCCCAGTCGATCGCATATGGGAACCAACTAGTTGCACCTTGGTGTTTCTCAGTGGCCGGCAGAACACTGTGATGGAGGTGGCAATGGGTGTGGCACATCCTCCCGGTGGCTTACACCACAATAATGAGATACCGCTGGACTACACTAGGGTCGAGGTGCATAAAGTGAAGCCCGAGTTCATGCAGTGGAGGATAGACTATGCAACTCCTGAGGGGCTGGTGTTACTTGGAGACGTTATGGGGCAGTTCATCCTCTGGCATAAACGGGACATTATATTGACTGCTTCTTCGCCACCTCCCCCTCTCCCAAATTTGGAGCGAGTTGTTGAGGTCGGGGAGATATTTTCACCGCCTTGTGACCCCCACATTCCTGAGATGCCACATTCTTCCCTACCTCCTATCGAGCATGTGCCTAATGAGATGCCACAACCTTCTCCAGCTCATACCGAGCAAGTGCATCATGAGATGCCACAGTCTTCTCAACAAGCACAACCGATACATGAACAACGAGTGCCTGCTGAAGAAGGTGATGCACAAGAAGATGAGGACGTGCCTGAATGGGAACTTTGATCAACATAAGGCCAGTTTATGTTCCAATCAAAGACGTCTCGTCGGTGTCCAAGCGGTATTCCCATGACCAGTTCAAGCCTGAGAACCAAGTTAAAAAAGTCTCATCACAGGGTTCTGAGGAGGCCGTCACTAGCAAACTCCACCAAATTACAAAGCAGTATCCAAATGTTGATGCCATCAAATGGTAAAAGGATTGCCCGAAAACATATGAAAGAGGCAAGTCCTTCCTACCAAACCGAGACATCCAGCGCCTACCACTTGGAATGAGAAGGTTTCATGATTGGTACTTGCGTGTTCTCCCAACGAGCATAGATATCATACAAGCATGCTTTCCCATCGGCACATTTGGAAGCCCAGTCGGGAAAATTGTCTTTGACTTCAATGACATACACACATGCTTTCACCTAGGAGAAATGGAGATGAATCTAATTCGCATGTGGTGCCTATAAGTCCTTGTCCTCCCGATATGATATGAATGTAATCTTTGAATTTTGTTGTAACTAACCCACGCCGTGATGTGTAGAATGCAAGTGCACATTGTCAAACAAATATCAAGTGTGAAAGCCGGGTATGTAGACCCTCAAGCTATAGCCCAAACAAATTTTAATTACCCTAAACGGTGGACACTAGATGTCAAAGAGCTAGCAGCTGCAAAGACTCTTCGGGAGAAAGAGCGCATCCGTAGTGCGAAGCTAAGGGAAGAGTCCCTTAAGGTTGCGGCATACATTGCCTTGGCTTTCAAAAATCTCCAACACCACTCTACTATATGGCTATCGTACAACTTCGAGTAAGCTCAACTCTATACTTAAAGCTTTGTTTGATATATTTTGTTCGATGCAAAAGGGCTTATCTAGTTCTATGATTAAATCTATGCAGCAACCACTGGATTTATATAGCCGTCGATGTTGGGAGGAGCATGGCATGGGTCTTTGATTCATTAGATAAGGACCCGGTGACATACAAAGACTTCATATCGATTCTCAAGACGTATACATATCGACAATCCTCATTAGCTTATATGTTTGTTTACATACTTGTAATGTTCACTTTTGGATACTAACAAGTTGTATTTGCTAAAATAATTCGAACAGGGCATTTAGGTTCTATGTCACTAATCATCATGGAAGGCATGATCCAGCAAGGAAGGAAAAGCTGGCTATAAAAACACTATGTGCGGTAAGTGTAACTTACTTCTTCAGTACTCCGTTACATGGCTGTCAAACGCATTACTTAACATTTTCATATGCAAAACACACAGTGCCCCAAGCACAAGCCTAGAAGTGTACATTGTGGATACTATATATGTTCTATAATGAGTAACACCGGTGCCTACAGGAGACACCCCTTAAGAGACCCATACAAGGATGACCAACTCTTAGAGCTCGTCGGCGACCTTTGCAACTTCATATTGGACCAGATTGTACACGTTAGAGGCGCCTACCATGACCGAGAGTCTGATTTAGGTACAAATCTTTAGTACCAACACCTTCATGAGACTGAAAGGCTAGCTCTAGGACGTTGATAACAATGTGTATGGAATTTGTATATTTAATGATGGATTGTATATATTCTTGTGAATTGGACTTGTAATTGTAGTTTATAGAATACTCTTATGCTTGTAGTCGCGGTCGCGGGGTGTTCGGCAACGCGAACGCTGGTCGCGGGGCGTTCGGCAACGCGAACGCGGTTCGGAACATTGGTCGCGGGGCGTTCGGCAACGCGAACGCGGTTCGGAATGTTGGTCGCAGGGCGTTCGGCAACGCGAACACGGTTCGGAACGTTGGTCGTGGGACGTTCGGCAACGCGATTTTGAATTGTAAATTTGATTTTTTTTACGGGAAAACGTACTGTAGGGGCGGTTCTAGATTGAACCGTCCCTACAAATACCTGTTTATAGGGGCGGCTGGTACTACAGCCGCCCCTACAAATCGATTTATAGGGGCGGCTGGTAATACGAGCCGCCCCTACAAATCGATTTGTAGGGACACCTACAAATTAATTTGTAGGGGCGGCCTGAGAACCGCCCCTACAAATGTATGATTTGTAAAGACCCTTGTGTAGGGGCGGCTGGGCAAACCGCCTCTACAAATGGTTACCAGCCGCCTCTAGAAATGCTTTTTGTAGTAGTGTTTGTAGGGTTGTCTTAAGTCAAACTTTTTAAATTTTGACTGAATTTTTTGAAAGAAAAACATTAGGACTTATGGGTCCTGTTCGGTTTACCCCATATTCGGCTTGTTCGGCTTCTTTTTCAGTCGGAATAGTATTTTTCTCTCACAACAATTCAGCCGGAACAGTATTTTCAGCCAGTTTCAGCCAAGTTTCAGACCAGCGAACGGGGCCATGATATCAAATTAGTATAATTAGATTTATCATACAATATATTTTCATAAGGTGCTCATTTTTTTTACATAAATATTATTACCATTTTCTATAAAGTTAGTCAAACGTAAAATAGTTTGACTGTCACGAATTCTAGAAATTGATTTATTTGAAGACCGAGGGAGTATGTTTTGACTTGGGGTGTGACGGAGGGGGGGGGGGGGGGGGGGGGGGGGGGGGTTGGCGGCAGGCGTGTTCAGGGATCAACTTAGCAAATTCATTTGGAAAAGTAAAGTTCCTTTAAAATTTAAATTTTTCTTGTTCATGATAAATTACAAAATGCGACAACCTTGAAACAGAGAGGTTGCCATGGAAACCATCTTTGTTGTGTTTGCAATAAACCTGAGATAGTTAACCACATCTTGTTTGAGTGTGTGCTTGGCCAATATATCTGGTGTTGTATTAGGGATGCTTTTGGCTGGACACACTTCCCGATTTCACTTCAAGAAGTTCTGTCCAAGTGGCTGCCAAGGAGGCTAGGAGTCTCTCAAAGGATAATATTTTTCTTCTTTGTAGGTCTGGTGTGGGCGATCTTGAAGAACGGGAACAAGGTGGCCGTTGAAAAGATTTTCCCATCTAATCCAGATGTGATTTACGTGACTGTCAACTTTATGCAAACGTGGGGGAAACTCCATAAAGAGGCTGACAAGGGCAAGCTAATGAAGACAGTGCGGTGCTTAGAGGAATGCATCAACAAGGAGAAACGCTGAGACATGAGCTCTGATATAGTGTTTCTGTGATGTCTACGTTTGCTATCGAGTAGAGTTTGGTGTCTTTCTTCTGTTCTTTTTTTTCTGGCTTGTAAGACTCGTAATTGTTTTCTTAAGGGTTATTTTGATCCGTGCCATTGTAATTTTGCAAGTTTAGAGAAATACTATTACAATTCGTCTATTTAGAACCATACAATTCGTCTGTTGTCTCAACCATGCCATATTCTACGTATCCAACGACATTGGGCCCACATACAGGCTACGGTAATTTCGTATGGGCCAAAATGCCCCGGGCCTGCATGTCATCTTCTCTAATCCCTCTCTCCCTCCTCACACGTCGGCCACTAGTCCACCTCTTCACCGTCGGCACCACCACCGACGCGCTCGCGCCCGGAGTGGGCCCGTAGCCCTAGCCCTCGCCGTTCGCTCCTCCAGCCAGGAACCGCTACTCGCCGTGGCCGGCATCTAGCGGCACGGATGACCATGGAGCCACGAGCACGGAACCAGGGTGTAGCAGGGACGGCATCGCGACCGGATCTGCGACACCGGAGATTAGTGACGCGGTGAGGGAGACCACGTCGGCGACAAGATCTAGCACAGCGACGGCGAGGCCTCAATCCATGGCGGTGGCGACACCCACACAAAGCTAATCTCCGCCCAATCCACATCGGAGGGACGATCGAGGTCTAGCTCCGCGCACAAAGGATCCATGGCAGCCAAATCCGCGCACAACGGTCCAGCTCGCCGACCTCTAATGGCGGCAGCTTCGTGCTCTTCCTTGCCACGCTTACATCCGGCACACGCGACGAGGAGACGGGCGTCGACGACGAGCAGGACACTAGCGGCGGCGTCAGCAACCGCGCGTGGCCCTTCCTGGCACCCACGAGATCACAAGTGGTGGAGTGGGGGGAGGTCCGGAGCTAGACTCCTCCGGTGCCATGGCGAGACGAATAAGAGGTGGAAGGAGAGGAAGGAAATGACGCGTGGGGCCTGCATGTCATTGAGTGTGAGAGGGGAAGTACCGTGGGCATTTTGGACCATACGAAAAGTGTACAGCTGTATATACGTCTGTATGTGGACCCAATGTCGTTGGATACGTAGAATATGGCATGGTTGAGACAACAGACAAATTGTAATGGCATGGTTCCAAATAGACGAATTGTAATGGTATTTCTCCAAACTTGCAAAATAGCAATGACACCGATCCAAATAACCCTTTTCTTAAAAGCAGAGTAAATCTCGTTGCAAAAAAACCTTTATTGGGAAAAAATCTAAGTAAATTAGGGCGTATTCGGCTGTTAGGTTGCACAGTAGATTTCGAATGATTCAATAGTGTTCTGTTAATCTGCCCGCCGTAGGGTTGCAAATCAATTTCAGGCAGTAATTTTCGGTAGCATATTTGGGAGGGACAAGACTATTGCGCGACTGGTCGCGCAGAGGGGTTAGCGCGTCACTCCTCGTGAGTTCGTTCGCTGCAGCTTTCCCACAGCCATAGCCGCTGCTTCTACAGTATCTATGTGAGAGGAATCACCCAAAGCAGCTGTAGCAACTGTAAAAAGTAATACCGAACAGGACTACAGGACTTATTATCTCCCTGCATGTTTTCCAAAAAGCAAAATGATTTTTTTTGAATTGCTATAAGTTTTGAATGATGTGTCCTTTTTCAATTCCGTCTACACCGGTATGTTCGTCGCGATGAGACGAACAAAACTAGACCCTACGTGGCTATGTTTCGTGGAATTTTATATAATAACAATTTATGTGTAAATATGTGCTATAGTTGTACAACCTGAGGGGCAAGTTACTAAAATAAGCTACCAACTGGGGCAAGTTATTATACAAACCCAATCTATGACCCCTAATCCTAATACTTGCCGCAACCTCTAATCCTAATACTTGTTGCGACCCCTAATCCCAACCCAATCTGTCTTGTATGTGTATGCACTTTTCTTTTGTGGCAACTTTATGTGTGCAATGGCTATCCTTTTGTGACAACGTTGTAAGTGAGACAACTAATATGCATTATTTAGGAGAGCATTCGAACTAAAAGATGACTGAAAACTAAAACTAAAAAGCATTAAAAAAAATTGACTGAAAACTAAAACTAAAAAAATACTGAAAAAACAAGACTAAAACTGAAAATAAAAGAAATAGCATTCGAACCTAAAAGGTTGACTGAAAACTGAAAATAAAAAAATATAAAAAAAATTGACTGAAAACTAAAACCAAAAACACTAAGAAATTAACTGAAAACTGAAAATAAAAAATGAAACTGAAATTGACAAAAAAATAAAACTGAACTTGATAAATATATATTGAAAACTAAAGAAAAAACAAAAAAAAATAAATAAAAAATAAAATAAAATAAATAAAAAAAAGAAAATAAATAGTAAAAACTAAAGGAAGAAAACTGGGCCAGGCCGCGGCAGGGTCGATCGCTCCCCACGAGCGTGACCCCGCTTGCAGTAACATTTGCGATTTGGGAGGCCCTGTCTTGCATGTGACTATACATAAACGCTTTGGATTTTTTCGCAGCCCGACAACGGTCCATTAGTTGTTACGCCAGTCAATATAAGGCATAATCCCAAAGAAAACACGGGGCCCTCGAGAGAGGAACGGGAGATTATGCGGAGGCTCTAGCTCGGGAGGAAGTCACGTGTGGACTGGTTGCGTGCAGGTGATCGCAACACAGCCTTCTTTCACGCCAAGGCCCGTCAACGAGCACGAACAAATAAAATCGCTGCGCCCCGACGACAGGATGGGACCTGATGTACTGATCAACCTGGGCTGGAGCTCATGGCTGTGGACTTCTATCGCAACCTCTTCTCGGCTCAAGAAAATACCCAACCGGAGGAGGTGCTGCGTCATGTTCCAGCTAAGGTAACTGATCTCCATAATAATTTGTTATGTGCGCCTTTTACAGAGACGGATGAAACCAAATAAATCTCCTGGTCCAGACGGGTTCTCGGCCGGCTTCTATCAGCGGCATTGGAGCCTGTTAGGGGGGGATATTAGCAAAGCAGCGTTGGAATTTCTTAATGGTGGTAGTATGCCTACGGTAGTAAATGAAACTACTTTGGTGCTGATTCCTAGAGTGAAAAATCTGCAGGAATTGACACAATTCCGACCGATTGCTCTGTGTAATGTGCTATATAAAATTTGTTCAAAGGTGATTGCTAACCGCTTGCGTTTGGTGCTTGACGATGTAGTCTCTGAGGAGCAGCCAGCATTCGTTCCAGGCCGGCTTACCACTGATAATGTGCTGGTGGCTTATGAGCACATTCACTATCTAAAAATGAAAAAAGGCAAGACTGGAGCTTGTGCAGTGAAACTTGATATGGCGAAAGCCTATGACAGAGTTGAATGGGCTTACCTCTGCGGTATCATGATTAAGCTAGGCTTCCGAGAATGTCTAGTGAACTTGATCATGAATTGAGTGGAGACTGTCAGGTTCTCTGTTAGGGTGAACGGGCATTTGTCAAAGAGAGAATTCTGTATTTGGTACTGAAACAAATCACTTTTTCATATTTGACACTAGAAATTTTGAACTTTCTTATTTAGCATCAACTTGAAAATTCCTTCCGTATATGGCACTACTGTCCATTTGATGCGGTAACGGTGTCATGTGCCACCTAAAATGACATATATACCCTTCTATGTACCAGCAACATGTAGTGCCAGATAGGAAAAGAATAAATAGACATAATATCAAATAAGGAAAGCACAAATATCACAAATATACTTGTGAATGAAACATACCATTTTGATAATTGAAGAGTGGCAATAATAATCAATAAATTTGATGCACAAGCTTCGCAAATCTGACCACATTGTTAGCATACTTAAAAACAGAAAAAATGTAAACACTTTGCACAGCTCACATTAGCTCAACAAATCCATACAATAGGGGTCTAAGTTCACATGTCCGGGTTCATAAATATGCATACATTACTAAGTTCATAAACATAAACACATGAAGGTTCATACATAGGGGGTCTAAGTTCACATTACAGAATAACAGGTTCATCATACACACATCAGTTGCACTACATTATAGTTTATAGAGCATATGCCTTACACATTGCCAAGCACATCTACATAGAGAATCACAAGCTCAACCTTCTCTTGCTTCTTGTGCTATTTGCAGGACTAGCAAGCTTAGCTGTTTTGTTTCTGATGCCCATTGCAGGGCTGTCAAGTGGCAGCATATGATTTTTTTTAGGTTTGAAGCAAGCTGTTTCTCGGTCCTTTTAGCCTTCTTCTTTGTTGGAGAATGAAACTCGGTGGAAATTGGCTAGGGTTGATTGGAGCCGCTTCTTGACCTGCACATGTATATATATCGAAGTTGAATTTAGATGTAACAACAACAGGAAGAACTACCATATCAAATGTAACATGTTACCTTTTTGATGCTCTAGAGCTGGAGTTACCATGTTTCTCATTTTTGTTGCTTGTAATCTCCATGCTTTGGCTATGGTGAGAGAAGATTGGTAATTAGGTTCTCTAATTTGATTGGAAACCATGTTTCATTAAATAAAATACAAAAGAGATCTTGATACCAGTTTAAAGTCTTAGAAGGTCTAGATGTAGAGTCAGACTTTTTTCTCTTCTTCTTATGTGTTATCTTCTTAATTGAAGACTTCTTAGTTGTAGTTCCCAAGCTTTGACTATGTTATCAAACAATATAATTACAAATCAGCACAGGTGAGCAAAAGTAATCAGATTTTGCACAAGTTCATAGATTTTGCACAAGTGAGCACATTACCTAGGTGGAAAAGACATAGATGGCGCTGGTACTCATCCTCTAAAGGCATAATATAACTTTGAGCAGATTTTGTAGTCTTTGCCTTCTTCTTTTGTGGTCCTCTACATTGAGCAATAAGAGATTAGTAAGTGGGTTGTTTATAATTATTTGATGCAGCAAAATATGAACACATTTCTTACCTCACAGCCTTCATAGCTTCAATGTCAGCCGGGTTGCCTTTCTTGCAATTGTGCCAATGATGCCCATAGTTCAGGCAAATAGGACACTGGTGTTGGCCCTTTCTTTTTTTTCTTCTCAGTGCCACCTTTATCCCCTCTCAATTTTAGGACTACCAGCTACGGGTGTCAATAGTGAGGGATGCATAAAAAACCCATGGGAAGATTTAGGTCATTGTGTCTTATCAATCATAGCAGGTATTAGTTGGGCATAGGCTGCTCTAAATTTTTCAATGGAGTAGTAAGAGTCCACATGCATCTCTATTTTACCATTAGCAAGAGCTGTGATGAATGCAAGAGCATGTTTGCATGGAAGACCAGAAACTTGTCACTCTCATCAAGAACAAGTTCTATCTTCCAAGTTAACCACAAATCTGAAGTGACTACCTCCTAGTGCAGTTATTTCAGCAACATGTGGTCCACATTCAAGCACTTCCAAGTTTAGTTCTCTACTCTTTTCATTAAGCTCCTTGATTATGTGTGGCAGAACCAATCCATCTAGTTTATGTCCAATCTTCCTCCTTTGATGCCACTTCATCATAACCATTTGCCTAATCTTGTCCATCAAGTCATCTAAGTTCATGGATTTGTGAGGCTTGATCCAATTGTTGAAGCTCTCTGCTAAATTATTTGTAACATAGTCAACTTTGCGTATGGTCAAGAACTGACTCCTAGTCCACAACTTTTTGTGGCATTGCCTTAGATAATCTGTTGCGACTGGCCTAGCCGCCTCCATTGCTGCCCAATGTTTCTCAAATAAATAGGAGTTCCACGAGTATGCTGCAGGCCAAAGATGGTCATCAAATACCTTCCCATGAAATTTCTTCTTGAAGTTTGACACCAAGTGAAACATGCATTCTCTATGTTCAGCTTGTGGAAACACTTCTGCTACCCCTGCCATCACAGCCTGTCCAGCATCAATGCATATGGCTAAATCCCTCGGTGATCCAATCGCCTCTCTAAGCTGACTCATGAACCATATCCAGTTATCATTTGTTTTAGAATCAAAGACTCCTAAAGCAACTAGATACAACCAATTATGTCCATCTACAGCAG
The DNA here is from genome assembly GCF_019320115.1 of Miscanthus floridulus. Lineage (NCBI taxonomy): Eukaryota > Viridiplantae > Streptophyta > Magnoliopsida > Poales > Poaceae > Miscanthus > Miscanthus floridulus. The sequence continues at coordinate 139,907,214 of NC_089589.1, read as the reverse complement.
ATGCACTAGCCAATTGACCTTTGAATTTGCCTATCAGAAATGTGCTATCTACTGCCAAATATGGCCTGCAACCACTAAGGAACCCTTCTATGCAAGGTTTCAAGGCAAAAAAATCTTCTAAATCTGATTTCATCTACAATAGTGTGATGATCAATAATTACTAAACTGCAGCTCTCAACTTGTGCCTTAAATCTGTATAGATTATCGAAACTGGAGTCCCAATCACCATATAGATGCTTCAATGCAAGGTTCTTACCATCAAATACTCTTTTGTAGTGGATGGTAACCTTGTGGTTCTTTGAGCCTTTCTTGCAATGCACTTGCTCCCAGAGTTGCATCCTGTATGAGCCAGTCCTTCACCTTTTCACAAATCCAGTGCCTGGTGACATTCCTCACTCTCTTCTTTCTTCTACTACTAGAGCATTAATGAGCACTAGGGTTCTTTTTCACCTACACAAAAAGGCAAAACATAGTAAAATAAATATAAATATCAAGTTTGCAACAAAAGCGAGATGTGCAAGTTTGAACAATAGATAATTACCATTACTGTTATTCAATCAGCCGTTGTAGAAGCATGTATCCTCCATGGACAATTATCGGCTTCTTTCCTTGAACAATAAGCCCTCAGCCGTTTTGGTCCACTTCTCTCTGTATTATACTCAAACTCATTTTTGATTGCATGTTGCGAAAGAACCAACTTAAACTCTGCCATATTGGGATACATACTGCCTACTATCATCAGAGGGTCTTCTTTGTCATATTCCACATGCGGGCCATGATTTGGTTCTTTTTGCATCTCATCTTCTGTCATCTCATTCTCTGTCACCTCCTGTTCACTACCAGATTGTGCCTTATCTTCAGTTAATGGAACAGAGGTCTTCTCTTTCCCTTTATCAGAAGGGGCAGCTACCACATGGTCTTCCTTTAAGTACATACCCTCCTCATCCACACCAACATGCTCATTGTTTGGTAATGGATTCATGAGATAGGTATCCAACTCTTGTTCTGTGTCGTCCTTATGTTGTGCTTCTCCTTCAAATTGCCATTCAGTGATAGGCTTGTAAGGTTCAGATGGATCACAATAAGCAATGAATATCTTGATGACCTTTTCCTTATGTTTACTGAACATTACCATTAGTTCTTGGTCTGACGTTACTTCTAGAAAAGTTTTTAACTCAGCATCATAGTATTGCATATGTGGAACTTCCAAGTACCCCGGAGGATATCGTTGAACAATGGATTGAACGAGGTCCGTATAATTTGTGAAATCAGCATCCACAACCTTCTCTATGGAAAAATATCTCACATCCTTTCTACTTTTCTTTGGATTGCCAAGAAGGTGAATTTTGAGCAAGTAACTTGTATCTGTATCCATTCTGTGTGTCCAAACAACAAAACAACTACTACATGAGTATTTGTACGGTACAACTATTGCTACTGGATTGTAGTGGAGATTAAGAGGATAAGATGAACTCACCCTTGTGACCATTCATGCTCTGCTGGTGTTGCTGCGCCACTATTCAAAGTCGGTGTTGTTGTTGCTGCTCCACTGGGACCATCGCCAGAGGAGGCCGCTCCACGGCCTCTGCGTGAGGAGCTCGCCCCGCCGTGCAGCGTCCTGGAACCAGCCCCGACGGGCGAGGCTGCCCTGCCGCGTCCACCCCGCCGTGAGCTGGCGCCGACGCCGGTCGGCAAGCCCACCCCGCCGCGCCCCCTGCCCCGCTAGATGGGGCCAGCACCGGCCGACGAGCACGCCCCGCCGCAGCGTCCCCTGCCGGAAGCTCGGCCCGCCCCGCTACCGTGACCCCTGCTGGACCCGCGCGTCGAGCTGCCACCACGGGGAGACCTCGGCTGAGGGACCGGCGCCTCTAGCTGAAGGAAGGGTGCCGTGATTTCCTGGGCACTGGCGGCCGATGGCTCCTCCGCCCTATCCTCATCTCCTCCGGCTTCCATCTAGGTTTTTTTTTTCACAGGAAGAGAAGACCGACGGGGGAAGAAGGGGAGCGAGCGTGCGAGTTTCGCCCGTAGCGACTACCGAGCAGGTGTGTGTGACCAAATTAAACAGAGGGGGTATTTTGGTACTTATCAAGAAAAACTGACATGGTCAAGGAAGTCAACAAACGGATGGATGGCCAAAATGGACGGTAGTGCCATATACGGAAAGAATTTTTAAGTTGATGCTAGGTAAGGAAGTTCAAAATTTTCAGTACCAAATACGGAAGAGTGATTTGTTTCAGTGCCAAATACAGAATTCTCTCTTTGTCAAATGCTTGCTCTCCCTCACGTGGAATCAGACAAGGTGACCCATGTCTCCCTATTTATTTCTCCTATGTGCCGAAGGCTTTGAGTATGCTGAAATTCTCGGGGCCTAATTTCTTAGCCAAAGGAGTCAGAGTGGGTATTCATGCTCCCTGGGTGTCTCACTTGCTATTCGTCGATGACTGTATGGTCTTCACGCAGGCTAGCGAAAGATGGGGGGACACGCTTAGCAGATATCCTAACTCCTACCAGAGAGGGTCTGGCCAAATGGTGAATGTGGCAAAATCTGCCATTTTTTTCAGTGCTAATTGTGACCCTGGTATGAAGGAGGAAATGAAGCAAGCCACAGGTATCATCACAGAGGCGTTAAGTGAGAAGTATCTGGGGTTACCTATAGCAGTAGGGCAGAGCACCACTGAAGCCTTTGAATCGATCCCGACGAAAATCCGGGGTTTGGTCGGAGGCTGGAGCGAGAAGTTGCTTAGTGGTATCGTTAAAGAAGTCCTGGTCAAGTCAGTTGCGCAGTCCATCGCTACATATCCGATGAACTGTTTCTTACTGTCATCGACTACAAGAAAGAAAATTACATCAGCTATCTCCAACTACTGGTGGGGTGGTGCTGCGGATAGCCGAGCTATACATTCGAGACGTTGGCAGGAACTCACACTACCAAAGCGCAATGGTGTCATGGGGTTCCGAGATGACAAACATTTTAACATAGCTATGCTGGGAAAACAAGGGTGGCGTTTGATGACTGCCCCAAATACGCTATGTGCGCGGGTTTTGAAGGACAAATATTTCCCCAACGATGACATTTTGAATGCCAAAAATAAGAGGAATTCGTCGCACACATGGCGAGCAATCTTGGCTGGTCGTAAGGCCCTGGAGTGCGGCCTTAGTCGCAGAATTGGTGATGGGGAAACAACAAATATTTTGAGAGATCGCTGGATACCGGGCGCCATTGGCGGCAAACCTATCTGTCCGCGACCTGGGGCTACGGCTCTGTGGGTTTGTGAGCTGCTAACAGCCGATGGCGTGAGCTGGAACTCACAAGCTCTCGCTGAGAACTTGCTGCCTATGGATGCACAAGCAGTGAAGAGGATTCCGCTGGGTCGGCATCAAGGGGACTTCTAGGCTTGGTCCGTCGAGCGCCATGGTTTATACTCAGTTCGGTCGGCATATCGCCTGCTAGCGGAGCAAGAATCCCATGAGCGAGACCATATAGAAGGCCGGGCATCACATTCGGTGGCTGCCGATGACCCTTTTTGGCAAAAATTGTGGAAACGTAAAGTTCCTCCGAAAGTCAGAGTTTTTTGGTGGAGAGTAGCACATGACTTCATGCCATGCCGTGCTAACCTTCATCGAAAGCATATAGATCCATTGCCGACCTGTAAAGTTTGTGGAATGGAGGATGAGACGACTTATCATGCACTCACCCAGTGCATGTTTGCAGTGAAGTTCTGGGACAAGCTTAGAACCCTCACTGGCATCAAAGTCCATAAGCTATGTCCTAGTACTTGGACACGAGATTTGCTGGACAACTCTCTATGCAGTGAGGGAGATAGAAGGGTAATTATGTGCGGTATGTGGTCCTTGTGGAGAAGTATGTGGTCCTTGTGGAGAAGTAGACCCGGGCAAAGCTCTAGAATGGACTATCGATACCTGCAGTGAACTTGTCAATGGCTTCAAGGCGGCCACTTGAGGAGAGACGACACAAGTAATGCACTGGCAGCTGCCGGAAGACGGGCACTACAAGATCAACGTTGACGGGGCGTTTTCCCCTGAGTTCAACTCTGGCGCGACCGGGGTAGTAATGCGCAACAGCACATGTTCTTTGTTGAGGGCATCAGCACGTTGGTTAGATTCCACCGGCTCGGCGCTTTTGGCAGAGGCCGAAGCTTTTCGGGATGGCGTCCGAATTATACCAGAAGGAACAACTAATCATATTGTACTGGAAACCGACTCTCAGGAACTGGTGGCGCTGTGGAAGAACAGAGGGAAGTAGTGTTCGGAGATCAAGGCGATAGTCGATGATGTTGAGGGGATGATCTCCAACCTTACCTCGTTCCAGGTTGTCCATACCAGAAGAACGGCGAATTTTGCAGCACACCTCTGCGCCCAACATGCTTTTTCTTTTCTAGCTTCCTTTGTTTGGGCTGAGCCCCCTAGCTTCTTGCAGCCTTGTCTGCAATTGGACTGTAATAACGCTGTTTAATCAATGAAGCGAAATCCTCCCCCCCTCCCCCCCCCCCCCCCCCCCCCCCCCCCAAAAAAAAGAAAAAAGGAAAAAGGTCAACCCTACATACTAGCTTGCTGAAGTTTTCGTACAAGCCAAAGCTCAATGCAAGTTTATTTCGTGTTCTCTTGTGGCAAAGAATTTTTTTTCTTTCATATCTTTTTATTTTCTCTTCTTTTTCTCCATAGTCTGATGTTAATTTAAAATATTATATTTTTGCATTAAATTTTTTTTACAGTTGCAAATAAGGCAAACGACTCAAATGTGAAATAAGCGAATTACAAATTAGAGAGAAAATATCCACAAAAGCATTAGGACAAAATAAGATGAGATAGGAAAGAAATAGAAAAAAAAGAAAAGGAAAGCAAAGGAGAAGACAAAAAAAAAGAAAGAAAGTACTTTCCCGGTTCCAAATTTTAAGTCTTTTTAATTTTTCTAGGTATATAACTTTTGCTAAACACCTAGAATTATATGATGTCTAGATATATAACAAAAGCTATGTATCAAAAAAAGCCAGAACGACTTATAATTTAGAATGAAGAAGGCAGGAAAAAAATAATCCATGGCTGACAACTGGGCCAGAGTGTGTGACATTACACATGCTTCTTCTTGACGCTATGAAAAGAAACATGGGCCGCAACTAGGCCAGTGCACCCACCCCATACTTCAAGCAACATGTTACAGTCGGTGGACAAGTGATCCATTGGTTTAAAATTTTCATACATAGCGTGAGTAGCCTCACAAAATACTATATGTGAGTCTGTAGACAACTCAAACAAATCCGAGCTATTGATTTTTTTATATTTTATAAAATAAATAAATAAATATAATAAATGAGAAAAATCGCAAAGCACTGCTTCATATGTGATGGTAGGTCATCAAAACTAAGCTTGAGTGTCGGTAAGATTCCAATTCTATCATTACAAATGTTACTTAGGGGGGATTTGCGCCCCCCCCCTCCCCCCGCGCCACTGCCACCAATAGCATGTGGCAGACGAACATCACCAAGAGGCTGGCGGCCATGGAACCCGTCCGCTGAGACGGGCGGACGTCGGAGCCGATGACAGGGCCAGCCGGCGACGACAGAAGGCGGAGGCCACGGACGGATGGGTGATGGGAGCCGTGGACTGGTTTTGGTGGACGGACGCTCGAGGGGGCCACGGACGGACTTCGTGAGATGGCTTCAGACACCATAGTGTATTTAAAGTTGTTTCATCAAACAGGCCCTATATTTCTAGAGTAGTTTGAAGGGCGGGCCTGGTGCAAGCGGTAGAGTCTTACCGTCTGTGGCCGGAAGGTCCCGGGTTCAAGTCGCGGTCTCCTCGTATTGCACAGGCAAAGGTAAGGCTTGCCACTGACACCCTTCCTCAGACCCCGTACAGAGCGGGAGCTCTCTGCACTGGGTATGCCCTTTAGTTTAAAGTGTGCACGCCAAGCGGTGTTTCTTTTGCGGGCCATTTGTCGAAAATAACAAATATGGTATCTAAAATTTTAGGCTGAAGGACACTAGAAAAACACAACTTTGCTCGGCACACGCCGAAAAGGAAGCCTGGGAGGGGAGAGAGTGCATGGTACATTGACCAATCTACCCTTGGTCTCATCTTGTAGCACAGATATCACAATAACTGACGAGAAATACATAATGCATGCATCTTCCGTGGTGATCAGCATTTCACACAACTAAACTAGCATAATAGGTTCTATCGACTTGGCACAATTGAATTATCGATGGAATTTGCACCAAGGGCATTGTACCCTGTATCTCAACTAGACCCATGGCTATGAACCATAAGTGGAGATGTATCTCCGTTGACGGATTCTGTATGGATTTTTTAATGTACTAGCAGTAACCTTAAAAACCCGCCAGCATAGATATATTTCACTTATAATTTTGTTAACCTGACGCCATTACAAACAATTTGATTTTTTTTAATTTTTGAAATGATGTTAGGTAAAGAAATGACCTGAACCAAAGTTTTAGTACTAAAAAAATATCTGTAACTTTATAGTTGACTACTTTTTAATTTGAAATTATTTAGAGCCAAAAAATATGTTTTAAGGTTAGTGATTTTGAAGTTAAATTTTCTGTGATTTTTTTTCAAATGACCTCGGCATTTATAGCACGCAAAGAGATATAAAAATTTTCAATTTATTTTTTCATTTGAATTTATTTTAGATGCAAATATGTATTACAATATATTTACTAAAATCAATGAAAAGAAATGTATTAGCTTTTAGTGTTAATAGATCAAACAGGCACTAAGTTATGACAAGCTACACGTATCTCAAAAAGCACTCTTTAGGTTGTTGCTATTTTTCAGCTCAAGTCTCAGCTGTCACGCTTTCACGCTCCAAATTGCCAAGGTTTATAGGCATGGCATGAACAATTCCATCACTGTCCCACATCGAAACAAGCACAGACCAGCAGAGGCTCAGGTCCTGTTTGTTTGGCTGATAAGCCATGGCTGAAAGTATTGTTAAAATAATTTATTGTGAAAGAAAATTATTATTTATTGACTACGAACAGGGCATCAATATATGGAGATATGACAGGTACGTATCATTCACCACGCGAAAACGCAGTAGCGGACGCTAGCACTCCTCCAGAGCCGTAACCAAGGGGGCTAGCAGGGCCAGGCGCCCCCCCCCCCCCCCCCCCCTATGGTCTGTTTTTTTTTTTGTATGTACTCCTACTTCAACTATCGCCCTGTTCGTTTGGCTTATAAACCATACTTTTCGACCAACGAACAATATTTTTCTCTTATAATAAATCAGTCAACAGTACTTTCAGTCATGGCTTATCAGCCAAACGAACAGGGTATACAGTAATAGTAGGTATTTCAAAGGTAAAGAGCTCTTAAAGGTACTATATCCATGCATTTTCTTCATCTTACCTCCCTTAGATTTTTCGCTGGTTCCGCCTTCTGCGCTCCTCCCTGTCCCAAACGTCCCAACACCACGCACGGTTCTGACATCAAACCACACGGGAGCGCCCCCGGGCCTGTATTGCTTTGGCACCTTTCCCTCCTCATCACAAAAGCTTAGTGCAGAGTACCTATTTTGTTCGTTAAGACTCCCGATGAATAAGCAGTAGTTGTACGTACTCGGTACTCCTGAATATTCGTTGAGTTCGGTGCTGGGCAAGCAATTTCTAGGAAAAAAAGCGTGTGCCACTGTGCACTGTGCACTGTGCACTGTGCACTGTGCACTGTGCACTGTGCACTGTGCACTGTGCACTGTGCACTGTGCACTGTGCACTGTGCACTGTGCACTGTGCACTGTGCACTGTGCACTGTGCAGTGCTAGTCTGAACGCGCGCGTGAGCGTCGGGTGGGTCGCCCGGGCCCCGACCAGTCACGCTGGTCAGTATGGAATGTGGATCGGTGGCATGTGAAAGGAACAACATACGTAACGTACCAAAGCGAGCTTTGCTTTGACCAGTGTCAAACCAAAATTGTCTTCTTTCCTAGTGTCATCACTGTAATAAGGTATTAAGCCGCGGTTAAAACGATTGGATTGTTTCCACAACAAGCTAAAATGAGTGAAGACAGTAATAACTCTATCTCTATCCAGAAAAAGATACAATTGTAATTACGTATTTTGTCAAACTATATAAAACTTTATTAAATTTATTAAAAAGTATAGATATATACCATAAAAATGTATTCTGTAACAAATATAATGACATATATGTACTATAAAAATATATTCTGTAACAAATATAATGACATATATTTAGTATCATAGATAATGTTGTTTTTTATATAACCTGATCAAAATTCAGACATGTTTGGATCAGCACAGTACTAGTCTCCTGGAGTCCCATTCTTTTTAGGGTTATTTTAATAGGTGCCATTACAATTTTATAACTTTTAAAATCCGTCAATGCAATTCACCTATTTTGAACCATACCATTATAATTCAATTACTCTGTCAAAATCTGCTACTTTATTCGTCTTTTACGACCTTAGGCCCACCTGCAGCACTACCCTTGTCTTCTACCTTCTCTCTTCTTCCTCCTTCAGCACACAGCTACCTCCAGCGTGAACGCCATAGAGTCGAGCTCCATCAGCATGTACCTCCCCCGTCCCTCCTGCAGCACGTTGGCGCAGATCCCGTCCTGATTCAATCGTCGACCATCTCCACTCTACCTCCGAACAATCAAGACCCTGCCGTGCCCTGTCCCTGCGTTGGTGCCCCGCACGAAGCCATCGAAATCCCCGCCGCCGATTGCGCACGGGAGATCGCGCCCGCGCACGGAATTCGCTCGCAGGGCACCCCCGATGCCGAGCTTGCCGGGAGAGCGCCCACACGCCCCCGCGTTCGTCATCCGTGTGCTGCCACCGCCACTGCGCTCACCGGTTGCTCATCGTCCCTGTGCTCGTCGGCCGCCAGACCCGCTACGCACGTGCTTCAGCTCTACGGCTGCTGCATCGGGGGCGGACGCGCAACGCCGCAGGTGGTCGAGCTCGCCCCGGCCGGCCGTCTGGGCACCTCAGCGCGCGGGCTCGCCGCCGCCGCCCTCCAGCTCGCCCTGGCCGGCCGTCTTGGCGCCTCCGCACGCGGGCTCGCCGCCGCCGCCGCCCTCCAGCTCGCCCCGGTTGGCCGTCTTAGCGCCTCCGCGGGCGGGCTCGCTGCTGTCGCCGTCCTCCAGTTCGCCCCGGCCGGCCGTCTTGGCTCCTCCGCGCGCGGGCTTGCCGCCGTCGCCGTCCTCCAGTTCGCCCCGGCAGGCCGTCTTGGCTCCTCCGCGCGCAGGTGGAGGAGATAGAGAGACGAGGCCATCGGGGAGTCGCTGGGCTGCAGGGACGGCGGCGCGACCCGACGAAAGGATACGGTGGCGTGCGGTGATGGGAAAAGAGGAGGAAGGACCTGATGCATGGGCCCACACGTCATTGATAGGGATTGAGAGGAAGAAAGAGGGGGTATTCTGGGCAATACGAAAATACGTTGGCCTGCAAATAGGCCCAACCATTTCCAAAGGGTACGTGATGGCATATTTCTGGGAGCAGAAGAATTATAATGATATATCTCTAGATGAATTGTACTAGCGTATCTTAAAAATTGAAAGTAGTAGCGTATCTCAAAAATTAAAAAATTATAATGACACCGATCCAAATAACCCTTCTTTTTAGGAGAAAGAGAGTACTATATATCATATGTGCGTGTATACAATTCAACTGTTAATGTACAAGAGAGAAAGAAAGTATAAAAATGATTAGAGTGATTTGGAAATAGTTCGTGGTTCCTGAGGCAAACTTGCTTTCTATATATATTTTAGGAGTGTGTTTTTGAAAACTGTTGAAGGAACCAAACAAATGTACTCCCAATTTTTTTTAGCCACTTGGAAAACTCATTTATTTATCAATTATTTTTAGGAACTATTGGAGATGCCATTCAAGCATACATGTGCATGCAAAATTTTAAAAGTAACAAAGGTTTGTACAAGGAGAAAAAAAAAGAGAGAAAATAATGATATAATTGGGTCGGCTACAAACTATTTACCTGGATCCACAACCCGCATCAATTGCGTCCTGATTTTTTATTTTTTGTTCTCCTTGTAGAATTATTTGTTCATCCTTAAATTTTGCATAAAGATGGATACGTGCATCATCTATCCATTCATATATTTTGGTGAATATTTCATGCACTTTTTTATGATCTTTCTAAGTAGGAGCATGGGAGCACATGATATCTTCCCGAAGAAACCATACCAATGCAAACAATTTTTAAAGAGAATCTCAGAATTCTACAATTGGTTTCCTAGTCTACATCCAGAAAAAACTGATTTCGCCATTTCTTATAAACAAGAAATAGTTTTTTTTGAAGAAAATCCTACCTATGTCAAATTGGGCTTCAATGTCCAATGGATAAGAAGCAACTTATTTAATGGGCCTAGGCTTACATGCTTGTTGTGGGCCCCTTCTGCGTGGCTGTGGGCCGCTTTCACGTACATCTCTTTTAAAAAATCAAATTGGTGGAAAATGGTCCATGGATCAATGACCAATCCTGGGCCTTTTAGTTGGCGATTTTTTTTGGGAAATGGTACTGTAGCACTTTCGTTGTTATTTAGCAATTAGTGTCCAATCATAGTCTAATTAGGCTTAAAAGATTCGTCTCATGAATTTCGTCTAAACTGTGTAATTAGTTTTATTTTTTATTTATATTTAATGCTTCATGCATGCGTCCAAAGATTCGATGTGATGGGGAATCTTGAAAAATTTTGCAAAATTTTGGAAACTAAACAGGCACCTGGTGCAGTGAATCTACACCGAAATACAGTTCGAGCACCAAATGGGCCCACCATTGAGCTCCTAAAGATAGGGAGAGCTACCCTGTTCGGCTGGGGTTGATACGATCGTATACGATCGTGAATTATTACTGCTGGCTGGTTTGGTGTGAGAGAAAAATACTGTTCTGGCTGAAAATTTACGATCGTTTACGACCAAGCGAACAGGTTTGGTCGCAGCATCAGCGGTGCTACTAATTACCATTCCTGTAAAAGTTCTAGCAGCAGAGTGCAGAAATTGACTTAATTCAGTTCATGTTGTACTATCTCTAAAATCAAACCTCCATTTCTCTCAAATATTCAAAGATAGTACATCCCTGATCATAATTCATACAGTAGATCAAACTCAGGTAACCATAGGTCTCAGCTACTTTAAACATTGTAGGAGTAGCAAAGAAGAATAAGACGACCTAAGACAGAGCCCAACTTTAGGACAGAGTAAAGCCTGAAACAAAACTGAAGAAACACATTAGCCCCACACTGTACTGCCTCCATTCTAACAATCATCAGCAGGCAGGCCCATCTCCTTGGCTCTTAGCTTGAGCACATCCCTGCTGCTCTGTTTCTGAAACAGAGAACAAGTGTTAGTAGTATGTATAATAGAGACAAACATAGAAAACAAACTGAAGGGCTGTGCTTGAGTAGAAACGAACACAAGTGACAAGTCACAACCTCCATAGTTCTTCAAGAGCAGGAACAGTGGCCAGATTTCTGCTTCCCATTCAGTGGTGGCGTCATTCACGTTTCCTGTCCTACGGGGCTTGCTTGTGCAGCTCTTGTTGTGCCTCCACAGGTGAGAGGTGCCATTCGTAGAGCGACCGCTACCGTACCCCCTGTCACAGGAGTGGCACACTACGTACACCACTGCACAATCTGTGTCGTGAATCTTGGTGAAGTGCATCCAAACTTCTGATTTGCGGCTGGAAGCAGCACCAGTCCTCTTGCGCTTCCTATCAACGGGAGTGTCCATGTAATCACTACTGGACGTGGCAGTTTCAGTGTTCGTGCCTTCATCTAATGTGAAAACAGAGCAGGGAGTGTCCATGTAATCACTGGGCATGGTATTGTCAGTGTTCACGCCCTCACCTAACGGAAAAACAAAGCAGGGAATATTAACAGTCTGGTTGTGCAAGAAAGGAACGTTCAAATGTGCGGCCGGACTAATGAAGAACTCATATTACCATTGGAGTGCCCCTCGTCATCATCATCTCCATTTAACCACCTGTCCAACTCAATGAAAGCAGATGAGACCGCATCTTTGTCATAGCGGAATACCTTGCGAATCACCTTGCCCCCCTACAAGCAGTAAGCACGAATGAATGAAGCATGCATAATAAAAACGAAAGCATGGCAACGGTGCTAAAAAAATGTCACCTACCTGAAGTAACAGGGCAGGGGATTGGATATCATCCAGCTGTTGGTATTCCAGCATGATCCAGTCCATCTTCCTGCCGTCCTGATGGTGAAACTCGAGGGTCCTCCTCAGCCCCATGTACTGCGGCACCGGCACCATTTGGATCGCGGCGATCTCCTTGTCAATGTGCTTCCAGCACCCCTTCTGATCCATCCGGATGGCAGTGAACTCCTTGTTTATCTCCTTCCAGTGCCCCCCTTGCGTCTGCCGGTTCGACGACCTCGTGACGTACCAGGGGGTGGGGCAGGTGAGATTGAGATCCCAAGGGTCCAGCTGGGTGAGATCCTCTTGACAGTCGAGCTTCACGTCTATCTTCTGTTGCTCGTAGGGATTGTCGAGCGCTGTGCGGAGAAGGTGCAGCATTTCACGGTCCTCGTCAGTGGAAGGATTAGTGCAGGTTGATGAGCATGTGAGAATGTGCCTTTTGAGGTGAGACGTGCCATGTTTCTTGGGATGAGCCTTCAGCACTTTATCACAGAGGTGGCACGCTGCGTACACCTCATCAGGATCATTGGCACTACGAATCTTGGTGAAGTGCTTCCAAACATTATCTGATTTCCCATGGGGACCGCAGTGCACTCCAAAATGTTCACGCAGCCACTCCGACATTCGAATCCGTTCGTAACTGCTGCTTGCATGTTGGCAGGAGTGTGCTAGGTTGATGTGTGCTATTTTAGGTAGGTCTAATCCCTTCGTTTCAAGGATGATGTCTGATTTGTTTCCACAGTTATTATCTAAATGAAAAGACAAAATTACTCTTGATAGTTGGTGCTTGTAAAAAGTCGTTTTACTATATATTATCTACTGATCAGTTAGGTAAGGATGCTGAAATAACGTACCACGGCGGGAGCAGTGTACTCGTTTCAGTTTTTTGTAAGCTTCCACGCATGACTCTACCTGGCGGTAAAGAGAGGAGGCGTGATCTGTTCTGTTTTTGCATTTCTTGAATACCTTACTCAGCACCACATCCTTCTACATGCATACATCGTCAGAAATGGTTAGATTGGTCATTAACATAGTTGTCGGTACGACGGTACTTAGCTTATAGCCTTATACCCGGAGAAACAAGTCTGCTCCGTCGTCGAACTTGCCGAGGTGGTGGTACTCGTGGATGACCCAATCCGTCTTGGTGCCCTCTCCGCCCCTCGTGCCGTCCTCGAGGTAAAACTCTGGGGTCTTCCTAACCCCGACGTAGGACGGTGAGGCGGAGGAGGACGACGACGACGACTCTCCAGCCGAACGGATGGCGATGCGCACTTCTTCTTTCTCTTTCCAGTACCCAGAATGTGTCCGCAGGCTCTTCCACTTGTTCTTTCTCAGGAAGTATGGTGGGAGGTCCCATGGGTCGTCCATGGAGGAGGTAGGTATATGGTGTTGAAATTAAAATTGAAATTGAAATTGGGTTAGTTTGAGCTGGAACTGGAAGAAGCTATTCTAATCTGAGACGGTGGCGACAAGGGAAAATCCAGTGACAAGTTTGGGATTAGCTGGGCCAAGCAAGCAGAAGCCGGACCTGCGGAGGCAAGTATGGATGTGTCCAAAGCTTTGTTGCCTCGCCATGGCCGCCGCCTCGGCTGCTTTTGTAGACGGCCGGTCGGGCACCCCCAGCCCGACGCGGTATGCTCCAATAGGATCGCTCCTATGTTTTTTTTATCGTGACCTGAGTGCGATGGCTCGCGTCCATTCTCCGCTACCGCGTCGGGCTCGCCCGGCCCGGTGGTTGACTGTGTGCTAGCATGATAATACGAGTTCTTTATTTATTTATTTTTGAAATGCAACGGGGACGAAGAGTTCCCACCTACATATATTACAACACATTCCAGACATGATCCAGTGGGCGGAGGGTAAGGACCCCATGGTCCTGTTCGCTTGGCTTATAAGCCGTACTTTTTCAACTAAAAAATAATATTTTTCTCTCACAACAAATCAGCCAACAGTACTTTTAGCCATGACTTATCAGCTAAACGAACATGGCACATATGTTTGGCTTGGCGCCAATTACAATTTCGAAGAGAGAGGAGAGAAAGATTACATCCAAACAATTGATTTCCAGAAATTAGTGAGAAGGGGAGAGTCCATAGGGATACAGCATTGCCAGAGGCTTGCTGTTGACTTGCAGGCCATCACTAGACGATCCACACTGGGAGGTAGGTTTCTGAACACCACATCATGACAGGAGTTCTTTATTTGATGATGATCCATATGCGTTTGTTCTTTTGGTCTTTTGCCTATAACATAACACAAAAGGGATGTACAAAGGTTCCCTGCACTATGTCCTTTTCTTTTTGCTTCAGGCCTGTTTTGGAAGCCCGTTTGATCCATACCACTGTAAATCACCGGTGAGCTGAATCATGTTGTCACCGTCTCCGAAACGCTAACTTTGCTCCACGAGGTGTAAGGGCCAAGCAAAAAAATTAAATCAAGTAGCCTGTAGCCCTGGAGTACTGTCAGCACTGTGCAAGGTGACAAGTAAACTGAAATGGAGGTAGTAGTGTTTTTTTTTGGTATGTAGTCGTTAACTTAGAATTGTTTGATTCCTTGGAAAAGAAGATTTCTGTTTTTATTAGATGGACAGAACATGGATTCGTGCTGCTCGGTTCAGTGATCAATTCAATGATGGAATTGATCAGTTTATGGCTTATGTTCGAGGTAGATACAATGTGGATGATGCTATACCTTGCCTATGTCGCAATTGTCTGAATCAGTCTTCACGGAGTCAGAAGGAAGTGTATGACCATGAGTATCTCTATGGATGGTCAGCTACATACACTAGGTGGGTACACCATGGAGAAGCTTTTGATGCTGAGATTGTGGAACATGCAGAGGATGCAAATGAACCTGATGATCTTGTTGATGTGCTGCATGTGGATGAGCCTGGCAATGAGGATGATCACGGTACGTCAGAGATGCTAGCTAACTTGTACGTAGCTGTACAAGAAGATGGCGAATAACCTATGTTTGCGAAAGTACTTGAAGATGCAAAACGTGCTCTTTGCCCAGGTTCTGTTCAGTCTAGGTTCTCTTTTCTTGTGAGATTGCTACATATCAAGTCCTTCTATAGGATCAGCAACACAGCATTAAGTGTGATATTGAAGTTATTATCAGGGTCATTCCCTAACTGTGGTCTTCCAGATTCATATGACAAAGCAAAGAGGTATCTCAAAGAATTGAGTCTTGGTTATGAGTTAATCCATGTCTGTGATAATAATTGTGTGTTGTTTCGGAAGGATCTTGCCAAAGCGGACAACTGCCCAAAATGCAAGAAATCTAGGTGGGTAGATGCAGATGGTGCCAAAAGGATTCCTAAGAAGATTTTGAGATATTTTCCTCTTATACCTAGGCTGAAGAGGATGTTTGCAAAGAAATAAACATCTGAGGAGACCCGGTGGCACAAGGATAAGCGGGTTCCTGTGTATAATGAAATGAGCCATCCAGCTGATGGCGAAGCCTAGAAAGACTTTCATGAGGTGTATCCAAGCTTTGCTGAAGATGCAAGAAACCTAAGGCTTGGTTTAGCTACAGATGGCTTCAATCCTTTCGGGAACATGAACACAACTTATAGCATGTAGCCTGTACTTGTAAGGGTATACAATCTTCCTCCATGGTCATGCACCGATGCATCCAACTGCTACATGTCATTGCTCATCCCAGGACCAAAGTCTCCAGGCAAGGACTTTGACATATTCTTACAACCACTCATTAAGGATTTGTTAAAACTCTAGGAGGGTGTCAGCACTTATGATGCATTCACTGGCGAAAAGTTTGACCTTCGTGCTGCAGTACTATGGTGCATCCATGACTATCCAGCTTTGGGTGTATTGTCAGGGCGAATTACCAAAGGCTACTATGCATGCATTTATTGCAACAGAGATCCATTGTCAAGGAGTCTTAGGAAAAAGATTTGTTACATTGGACACCGTCGCTACCTTCCAAAAAATCACAAGTGGCGAAGAAGCTTGGCCTTTGATGGACACCGAGAAAACTGGGTTGAGCCACAAATGCTGAGTATGGATGAGACATTAGAGTGTCTAGAGAAGGTAAAAGATGTGTGTTCTGGTAAGCATGATGGTAGCAAGAAAAGGAAGCATGGACAGAAGGACAAGGAGCCAAAATTGTTTAGCCGAAAGTCAGCTCTATGGGAACTACCTTATTGGAAACACTTGAAGCTGCCACACAATCTTGATGTGATGCATATAGAGAAGAATATATGTGATGCCCTTCTAGGCATAATACTCCGTCTTGAGGGCAAGAATAAGGATACAGTTAATGCAAGGCTTGATTTGCAGGATATGGGCATACGACCTGAACTGCATTTAGAAGAAGATGGTGGGAATTCAGTTTCCATGCCAGCGGCATGGTATGCCATGGAAAAAGAAGAAAGGGCTACATTTTGTGGATTTCTAAAAAGTATTCGGTTTCCATATGGATACGCTTCCAACCTGACAAGATGCATTAGTGCAGATGGTTCCAAGGTGCAGGGCCTCAAAACCCATGATTGCCACATACTGCTCCAAAGAATTTTACCTGTTGGTCTCTGAGGACTAGTGCATAAGGACATATATGAAGCAGTTGGAGAGTTGGGTTAATTTTTCCGAGAGCTTTGCAGTAGGAAACTAAAGGTTGATGTGATCAAACGTCTAAAGGCAGAAATCCCTGTGATACTATGCAAGCTGGAGAAAATTCTTCCTCCTGCCTTTTTTGATGTGATGGTCCACTTGGCTGTCCACCTTCCTGATGAAGCACTCCTAAGAGGTCCTGTTCAATATGGATGGATGTACCCGATAGAACACCAAATGGGCACTTTGAAGGGGTATGTGAGGAATAGGGCTAGACCTGAAGGATCCATCGCTGAGGTGTACATAGCTAATGAGGCCTTGACCTTTTGCTCAAGGTACATGGATGATGTTGTCACTAGATTTAATAGGGATGATGACAAATGGGATCAGGGAGTTTCAGATAGTGACCTCTCTATCTTCCAGCATGGTGTTAAACTCTTGGGAGCATACAGGCAGACATATCTTGATGATAAAGAATTTGACAAGATTTGTTGGTATGTGCTAAACAACTGTGATGAGGTAGAGCCATATTTAAGGTGAGTGCTTCTTTCCTAAATTGTGTGTGCTAGTAAACAACAATGCTAAACATGGTTGACCAATACATATTGCAAACTGTGTGTGTAGCAAGTTTAGACAACAGTTAGAGGAAGAAGGTGGTCATGATGTTGAGAATAGGTTGGAAAAGGAATTTCCTGCTTGGTTTAGGAATCATGTAAGTGGTTTCATATTTATTTTGTGTGCAACAAGTTTTTTTTTCATATTTTTCAAATTTTAACTTGTTTGGTGGTCTTATTAGATCAAGATGCTATGGATGGATAATCATGAAGATGTTAGTGAAGGCCTATATGCAATATCATGTCCTCCTTGCCTTAGAGTGAAGTTGTGGGCATCATGCAGTGTCAATGGTGTTCGATACAACACTGTCAACCGTGAAAGACAAAGGCAGACACAAAATAGTGGTGTGCTGGCAGATGGAACACATAACAGTGTGGCAACTGAATTTTATGGTCAGCTCAAAGAGATTGTTGAGTTGAGCTACAACTCCAATTTGGAATCCATTCGAACTGTGGTACTTTTTCGGTGTGAGTGGTTCAGTCAAGATGGCAAAGGAAGAGCTGTTAGAGATGATGGCCTTTTTAGATCCATCAATGTGGAGAGGTTTTGGTACAAGTCAGACCCATTTATATTAGCAACTCAATCAAAAAGGTCTTCTATGTGCCAGACACACAGTTTGGTGAAAATTGGCGTGTTGTCCAGAAATTTGAGCATAGGAGTATGTATGATGTCACTGAAGCAGAATTGAGCGCTGTTCACCAAGATGAAGCTGGTTCTGATAATGAGCTTTTGGTGCAAGCTGATGATGATGATGATGGATTAGATGAGCCTGCACCAGTGTACCGACGTGTACATGGAGAGAAATCTTCTATTGCTGGTAACTTACAAGATCTTATCAGTAGAAGGGAAGAAGACCTGGATGCAGACAGTGACTCTGAAGATTGTGAAGATGACACTATATTGGAGTATTTTAGTGAAAATGACAGGGATCCCATGGAATGTAATGATGATGATTAGCTTCATTTTCTTGTATTTATAGCTTCATTTTAGTGAACATTTGTAACAGTGACTCTTTTGTTGGCTTGACACTGCCTTTTTTGGATATTGATGTTCTGGAATTGTAACAGTCATGTATAACACATTTGTAACAGCATGCTATCAAGCACTTCTTAATTTCTGTCCATTTTCAGCAGTCATGCAACAGCTTGCTATCAGGCACTCATTCTCAATTTGTGGCCATTTTCAGCAGTCATGCAATAGCATGCTATAAATTCATGCATTGAACAACTCATACATTCAGAACAACAATTCATACATTGAACAACTCATACATTGACTAAACTAGTTCATACATTGACACAGCTATTTCACAGCAGCTGTGGTTTCATGGTCTCAGGACCTTTACTAAACATGGCCACCGGAAGCGCCAAACACACGATAAGAAAAATCACTGAACGACAACAGGCCTTGCCAACTTTACTGAACACCAGCTTGCCCTGCACCTCCTTGGCCTCTTGATCCTTGGCAAGAACACTAGCCTTCTCCTTTTCCTTCACCAGTTCAGCAATCTTGGCTTCCTAATCCCTAGCAAGTACAGTAGCCTTCTCATTCTCCGTCACCAGTTGGGCAATCTTGGCCTGTGCTTCATCAAGCAAATAACTCAGTTCACTATTCTCCACCTCTAGAGTTTGGTTCTTGGTACGCAGGGCCTTAACTGCATCTCACAAATCAACAAGGATTTCAATCTAATGATCTATTGGCTTCGGATCCAACCACTCCCAAAAAGTGCATCCACCATCCTTGCATCCACAACCAATTTGCAGTTTGTCAGGTAGACAATTTCTACAATTCAAATCAACCCATCTTAACAATTGGGGAGGATGTAAATTGAACTCACCCGATATTTGTAGCAGCAATGGTACCTCCTTCCTAGATTCCCATCACTCCATGAGATCCACCGGGGACTCTTGCGACCGCACTCGCAGTTGATATCCGGACTATATGAGTATGGCAGATGGCGATAGGGAATTGGGGAGGAGTTGGGGGACAGGACCCCATAGCGCTCCATGGAGCTCCTCGACGAGCTTGATTTTGCTGCCATGGAGCTCTAACCCTAACCAGGAAACGCGGGGCAGCGACGCTCGGTGGCCTGTCGAGCGGCTATGTTGCGGCAGGTCTTGGCCGGTGGAGTGGGTGCGGCGATGAAGGATACCTACTGTATTGCAAGCGTGGGGGCGGGGGCTCACCGGTGGAGTGGGTGCGTGGCGGTGAGTGGTGGCCGGCGGCCGACGGTGGGGGGGGGGGGTTTGGGGTGCGGGTGGGCGAGGATTTGGGGGAAGGGGGAAATTTTAGACCGTTGCCTTCTGAGACTGACAGGATAGGCCCACCAGGTTAGCTCTGAAGCTGGCTGGACTCGGTTCAGCTTGGGAGTCAGGCTGACGGGTGGGTCCATGACGATCAAATGGTGGTCAAACCCATGATTTCAGTTGATTTTTAAGCAAATTTCAAGCGAATTTTGAATGAAATGTTATGTGGTACATTAATGAACAACTTTTGTAGACCTCTTACAATAATCTTCATTGTACCATGCATTTCAAGTGTATAAGTGTATAGCAAGCTTGTATGCAAGTGTTATGAGTGAAGTAACCAAGCTAGCTATGTCATCTAATGTATATGTAACCAAACTAGCTATGTCATCTAATGTAGTGCATACCTATGTGTCTTGCTATAACAAAGAATGTATATGATCTTATGTAGTGCATAGTTTGAGAAGTGCATAGCTTATGGTAAGAAGGGATCAATATATAAGATCTTATGAAGTTATAACCAAGCACATAGATGTATATGATCTTATCAAGTGAACCAAGCACAAACTTTACATACTAAGTTCTTGTATGTATGTGTGTTGCTAGGATCTTATGAAGTGTTAAAATTCATTCATGCACACATTATGGATTATATATGTATAATGCACACAAAGTAAGGCCACATGTATATCTCCCTAGATGTATAATGCACACAAAGTAAGGCCACATGTATATCTCCCTATAATTTGAGAGCACACCGTTATCATCTTACACATTTACTTTGTTAATCAAAGCTTGTTTTCATCCTTCACACAATTATCATCTTTGATGATTATATAATTCGTACTTGTGATGTATCAAAGAAGGTGACAAGTAATAAAACATTTACCATTATGGATTACTATATAGTACTATAAACCATCATCACAAACAATGGAAATATGATGTCAAATTTATAGAAACAAATATCATTTTAGTCCATAAAAGCTAGAGAAAAGAACCATTTTGTTTTGAGAAGAAAAAACAAAAAAAACGAATCCACCTCCCGCCTCCTCATCTTAGTTTTGGCCGTCGACGCGCACCCCCACCAAAAATTTGGGCGTCACTGCGAAAATCCTGTACTACCCTCAACCATCACTCCTCCTCATTCACTACAGCAGGGACAAGATAGTAACTTCGCTATAGGCTATATATGCCTCATTTCACTCCGCCGCCGCCACTGCCCTCACATCCACTCCATCGCCGCCCATGTAGATCCACTCCGCCGCCAGTCCCCTAGATCCACTCCGCCGTCGGTCCCCTAGATCCACTCCGCCACCGCCGTCGCCGCTCTCAGATCCACTCCGCCGCCGCCGCCGCCGTCGCCACTCTCAGCTCCATGCCGCTGTCACCGCTCTCAGATCCACGCCACCGTCGCCGCTCTCAGCTCCACGCCGTCATCGCCGCTCTCAGATCCACGCCGCCATCGCCGCTCTCAGATCCACTCCGTCGCAAGAGGGACAATCGATGGAGCCATGACGGAGGAGCCGTACGACTACATCACCGGAGACACCACGATGACGACCACGGGATCCACTCCAGTGGAGACACTCGCCTTCAACAATGCCTAAACGGCCTGTAAAACGCCTCAGCCCCCCAAGCCCAGGTACTTCCGAATGCCCCCAAGCCCAGGTTCTTCTAGTTGACTAGGTAGGGTCTAGGGTTCTACGGTTTATGGGTTAGGGTTAGGGTTAGGGTTTAGGTTTTACAGTCTAGGGATTAATTTGACTAAAATCTGTTTAAAATAGGGTACTATGAAAAACTACGAGATTTGCAAGTCGCGGAGAACAAGAAGAAGATGGAAGCATTGGGTCTCCGTACCTTGGCTTCTTCTCTTCAAAATAGCATTGAAAAAGAAAGTTCTCTGAATCTAGGCAAGTAAAGAAACAAGAAAGTTCGTGGGGAGGGGTCAGATTCTTCCGAATATCTTCCTGGAGCTGAAGAGGGCCAGGAAGAAGAAGATGAAAGTGTCTTGGTGGGGTGTCTTTACATTATGCTGTTCGTTGTATTTTGTGAGACTTATTTTCATGCAGGTTCTAACAATAGATTTGTTTACCCTTCTATATTAGGAATCTGACAGCAGCAACAAGCGGGCTTCAGGATCGAAGAAGAAGGCCAAGATGGCTCCAGGTGGCACGAAAAGAGTGAGGGCAGCTGCAGTGAGTGAGACAACTCCTGGAGTTGCAACAAGGTCTGGAAAGAAGTACACCACCAACCACCCAGCAGTTGTGGCTGAGGAGCTGCCACTAGAGAAGAATGCCGCAGCCACTGGGGGACAAGATGAAGAAGAACCTACTCTGGACTGGTCTGCTTTTGATGACCCAATAAATGCACAATAAAATGAAGCTGAGGCCTCAGAAGAGTTAGAGATTGTTCCTCAAGGCAAGTAACATACTAGCTTCCTCACATTCTTTGCTTTACTACTTGGACTACTCTAATTCTATAAGTGCCAACAATGTAGGTAAACAACGTGCTCCAAGAAAACCAAGGCCGCCAACAAAAGGCAAATTGCTTGACAATATGACACAATCTATGGGAAGAAGGTTGCCAATTGAAATTGCTGAAGGCAAGAGGAGGCCAAAGAAGCCTGTACAAGCTGCTAAGCTAGCTTCTGAGGCTGGCCTTACCACTAGGAAGAACATGCCCATTCTAACTCACTAGAAACACTACAAGAATGATGAAAGCCAATTGAAAGAATTCATGGGCAAGTTGTCTGTAAGTAATTTGATACCTTGCATATGTATTTGGTACTTCATATAAGTTGCTATATCAAATGCTAATACCTAAATCTGATGGGTGATTGACTTCTGCAGGTTAGGTTGGCAGTTGATGACAAGCATGAGCCAACAGAGAAAGCCTGCAACAATATGCTCCAAAGTGCTGTACGCCAGAGTAGATATTTGTTGAAGAAGAAGTACTTCAATGGTATACCAGCTAATGAAGTCAGAACAACTTCCCCTGTTGCTAATCTTGCTGATGAGCAGTGGCTTGAACTCATGAAGTTGTGGTCCAGTGCAAAAGCAAAGGTACGATGATGGTCCAAACAACAAACTCTACTATTTCATCTCTGTGTCTGAAACTTACATGTTTGCCTTATAGGAAATGGCTGAGAAAAACAAGAAAAACCGTGCTAAGGTCAGTCACCATCAAGCGACGGGATCTCGTAGCTACATCTCACATTTGTATGCATATGTAAGTGCTACAACTCTAGTTCAATACATTGTATCTTATGAAAACATGCATATCTATTTCCTATAAATTAGTCTAGATACAAAAGCTAATTTTCCTGCATTTCACGCTTAAAATTAATACAGAGGGAGAAAACCAAGGATAGAGAAGTGGATGCAGTGGAGATGTTTGTGATAATTTTCATGTCTGCTTGTTAACTGTGTTCATGTACTTAAACATATATACATCAATATGTTTGTGATGATTTTCATGTTTGCTTGTGAAATGGACTCCATAGTTATCTTATCCTTTTTCCACCTGTTTGCTGTAGGCTGCCATGGAAAATATGTTGGCCCAGCCTGCTCAAGATTTAGAAACACCAAGATCTAGTACTGAGATTGTCTCCAAGGTTCTCTCACAAACCAGTGTAGCCTCTACATTCCTCAAGAATGCTGGTATTGAAACACCAGTAAGCAAATCTGCTGCATCAGCTGCAAGAGAAGCACAACTAAGAGAACAGGTGCAGGCCGAAAAGCAACGGGCTAATCTACTTCTAGAAGAATTGGACTACCTAAAGAAGAAAGCAGAAGAAATAGAAGAATCAATGGCCAAGACCCAAGAAGAAGTGCGCAAGGCCTAGCAAGAGATGGAGGAGTTCAAGAAGAAACAAGAAGCTAATGATCTGTTACTTCAGCGCATCTTGAACCTCAACTCAGGTAATCGAGCTACTTAGCTTGCTCCTGTGCAGCTCGGGTTCCTTGGAGTGCCATGGAGTGCTGCTAAGCAGTGGAGTGGTGGTGCTATTGGTCCTCATAATAAGTTACTAAACTTGGTCTATCAGTTATGTTGCCTGTGAACTTGTCTATGGTTTGGTACCTTTGCTTTGGAACTTGGTCTGTTGGATGTGTGTGAACTTGTTTCCCATGTTAGAGAACTCTGGTTGTATTTGAACATAAATTTGTGTTGTATGAAACTATGTTGGTGGTTGATGAATAAACTTGTGCTGCATGTGTATGGGATCAGTGCTCAGGCCTGACAATAATGGTACTGCCTATGAATTATATCGAATTCATCAAATCTGTACTATGACGAAAACAAACATCACTAAGTAATAGTCGCCACGTCATCGCTAACTTGCTGCCACGTCATCTCCAACGTCTTGCCATGTCATCTTACATGCTGCCACGTAAACGAGCACGAGAGCGCCACATGTCAACCCCCTCGTCAAACACGTGTCGACATCCTCATCATACACGTGTACACATCTCCATCAAACACGTGTCCACTAGAACACCTACTAAAATAGATCAGTGACGGAGGGGAAAGCGTCATGGATGTAACTCTATCTATGACGAAAAACACTAAAGCGTCACCGTGCAACAAATGTGATGCTACAAAGATGACGATCAGAATTTCATCATAAGTTCGTCACCGATATGTTTTGATGACGTTATTTGCATGTACTGTGACAAAAATGAATCGTCTCAGAAGTGAACTTTTTTTGTAGTGTAATTTGTTTCATTTTTAAATATATCTGAATAAGTACTCCTTTAATGTTTGTTTTGTTGTTGTTGTAAAAGATGGAGTATAGGAACTCTTGGATGTATGGTTCGTTAAGGTTCAAGGCAGGTTTCCGTGAAGAGGTGAATAAATTTATTGAAGCCGCAAAGAAGCATGCAACGACATTGAAAGAGAATAAGGATATAATTATTTGCCCATGTAAAGATTGCAAGAACCGTATAGCATGGACAGATGTGACTATCATCAGATCACATTTGATTATGCGAGGATTTGTTGAGGACTACACGATGTGGATTCATCATGGTGAAACGGTTATTGTTAACGACGAGGATGAGGAGGAATACGACGACGAAACCATAGAATCCATGTCCCAATATTCAGCAGAGCTTGATGCATGAATGGATTTCGAGTTTGGCAATGAACAAGGTGGTGATGCTGGTGGTTGGGATGGTAACGACGATGGTGGTGCCAATAATGATGGTGGAGCACGTGTCGGGGATGAAGATGATTTGGAGGACATGATTCGAGCCCTTGGACCAGAGATTTTACTAAATAGCCCGAAAGGTCTAGAAAATTTGGAAGGGGTGATAAAAGCATCGAAGGAGACTATGTATGGTGTTGAAAAGGGTTGTCCGATACATTGGACATTGCTACGTTTTGTGCTTGAGCTGCTCATCTTGAAGGCTAAGTATGGCTGGTCAGACTGTAGTTTCAATGATCTATTGCATCTCCTATCATGGGTGCTGCCACAACCAAACTCAGTTCCTACCAACACATACCAAGCGAAGAAGGTCATAAGTCCATTGACAATGGGGGTTGAAAAAATCCATGCATGCCCCAACCACTGTATACTTTTTCGTGGCGAAACGTTCAAGTCACTAGATAAATGTCCCCGGTGTGGGGCCAGCCGGTACAAGAACAATGACCTTTACGGTGGGGACGAACCCTCCATGGGGAAAAAGAGGAATAAGAAGGGTACCAAAAAGGTGGTACAAGAATCTCAGCCCCCAGAGGACACTCCATTAGGCAACGATGCAAAGCAGAGAAGAATTCCTGCCCTGGTAATGTGGTACCTGCCAGTGACCGACCGCTTGAGACGTATCTTCGTAAACCCTAAAGAAGCCGCACTCATGACATGGTGGGATGATGAGCGCAAGGTGGATGATGATAAGATTGCAC
Organism: Miscanthus floridulus; assembly: GCF_019320115.1. NCBI lineage: Eukaryota > Viridiplantae > Streptophyta > Magnoliopsida > Poales > Poaceae > Miscanthus > Miscanthus floridulus. The sequence continues at coordinate 139,881,695 of NC_089589.1, read as the reverse complement.
ACCCGGCTGATTGTAGTCAGTGGCAAAGGTTTGATGAGAAGCACAAAGAATTCAGCGATGACCCAAGGAATGTATGGTTTGGCTTGAGCACCGATGGAATGAATCCCTTCAATGAGAGGATGAGCGACCACCGCACATGGCCAGTGATCTTGACCATGTACAACATCCCAACATGGCTGTGTCAAAAGAGAAAGTACCTTCTCCTCACTATTCTTATTTCTGGCCCTAAACAACCAGGCATTGATATAGACGTGTTCCTCGAGCCCTTGATGCAAGAAATGGAGAGGCTATGGAGGCATAGGGAGTAGATGTACGATGCATTCCGAAAGGAGGACTTCATATGTAGAGCAATAATATTTGTTACTACCAATGATTATCCCGCATTGTTTGCTTTGTCTGGACAGATCAAAGGGAAGACGGGATGCTTGGTTTGCTTGGATGGTACTACATGGGTGTACCTGGATGCATCCAAGAAGATAGTTTACCTAAGGAACCGACGCTTCTTAAAGATAAGTCACAAGTACCGCAGCAAATTGTTCTTTAGATTTTATGACAACGCCCCGGAGATTGAACCCCCTCCGGAGAGACGTCATAACGGAGAACACGTGTACAGAATGGTGAAAAATATACGCGTCGTCTATGGAAAGAAGAATCCGGATGGGACGAACAGAGGTAGAAGCACACCTCCTGTCGAAGGCGTACCTTTCAAGAAACAATCGATCTTTTTTCAGTATCTGCCTTATTGGCCAGACTTGGAGGTCCCCCATGCCATTGATGCTATACACGTGCAGAAGAATGTCTTTGAGAGTCTCATTGCTACCTTGATGGACACAGGCAAGTCAAAGGATGATCTAAAAGCACGGAAAGACATGGTGCAGCTAAATGTGATGCCACAGCTTCACCCGGTACCTGAGGCTAATGGAAAATACACTCTGCCCACGGCGTGCTTCAACCTAACACCAGACGAGAAGAGAGCTATATGCACTTTCCTGAGAGGGATCAAAGTCCCGACTGGGTTTTCAGCAAATGTGAAGAAGCTAGTGTCGATGAAGGACTTGTCAATAACACACTGCAAGGCTCACGATTGCCATGTGATGCTGACAATATTTCTACCTATTGCAACCAGGGCTATAAAGCCAGAGTTCTTGAAAATGGCCATCACCCACATGTGCTACTTCTTTTCGAAGATCTCACAGAAGATGATTAGCAAGGAAGAGCTGAGTGACATACATGAATTTGTGGTGGAGACACAAAACCAACTAGAGATGTGTTTACCCCCTGCTTTTTTTGATATAATGCCACATCTCATGATTCACATGGTTCATCAAATACAGGCGCTTGGCCCTTGCTACTTGCATGAAATGTGGTCCTATGAGCAGTTCATGTCAGTTCTAAGTTGATACGTGCATAATCGAGCATACCCAGAGGGCTCCATGATAGAGGATTATAGTACTGAAGAAGTCATCGAGTGCTATCAAGAGTACCTAAAAGTACAGAAAGGGATTGGTAAACCCGATTCTCGTCACAAGGGTAGGCTGGCTGGGAAGGGTACCAGTGGTAGAAAAGTGTTCATCGACCATGATTACAAAGAGGTGAGTCGGGCGCATTACAGTGTCTTGCAGAGTACACAACTGATGCAACTGTATATTGATGAACACTTGGATATCATTATGGCAGAGAGAAATGGCCGTTCGGATGATTGGGTCATGAAACAACACAAGCAACGACTAACTACATGGTTGAAGGACCAAAATATACCACCTAGAGAAACCATAGACTCTATTACCATAAGTAGGTTGGCGGAGGGGCCATCGAGACAAGTGACATCTTGGAATGCTTATGACATCAATGGGTATACGTACTATACCCACGCAAAGGATAGTAAATATGTGAACCAAAACAGCAGCGTTCGAATAGAGGCTCTCGATGGATTACGACAAAAAATCTAATACTTTGGCATCATTGAAGAGATATGGGAACTTGACTATGGAAGGGATATAATGGTGGCCCTGTTTCGATGCCACTTAATCAAACAACACCAACTGCATGAGATCGGATTGAGAGTCCTGGACCTTAAGAATCTAGGCTACCAAGATGACCCTTGGGTGCTCGCTTCACGTGTCGCACAAGTTTTCTATATGTCTGACCCACAAAGTAACCTCCCCCGAAGAAGACAAAGCACATGGTTGCCTTCGGGAAACAACACATTATTGGAGTTGATGGTGTGGACGATGTTGAAGCTTACAATAAGTATGATGAGATGCCGCTATTCACAGACTTTCCTAACAAGATCAGTGTTGTGGAAAAGAACCTCCCCAAAGACATAATGCCATGGGAACGAAAAGGTGTCAAGGGAAAAGTCGTTACAGCGGGCTAGCTAGTTGTTGAACGTGGAGTGTTTGTGTAAGTGTGTGTTTGTAAGACTTCATTTATGCATGCGTGTGAGACTATATATTTATGTACGTGTGTAAGACTACATATTTTTGTATCTGTGTGAGACTACATTTTATGCATGTGAGACTACCCTTTGCAACATCCAGATGACTCTATTTGAACATCCACTCTATTACTACTAAAACTTTATAAAATCACTTAACACTTTATGAAATGAAGAAATGACCAAAATAAAAGTAAGAGATCTTGATGAGTTATACAACTCTTATATTCATCACCTTTATAGCTGAAATCATTTAGTGTTTGAAAATCAGGTTTGAAGCTGTCATTTTCTGAAATTTAAAATTTGAATTGTCACATGAAGAAGTGATCAAAATAAAAGTTGTAGACAGTGAGGAGTTCAACAACTTTTATGTTCACAACTTTTATTGTTGAAATCATTTAAGGTTTCAAAATCTTGTTTGAAGTTGCCATTTAGTGAAATTCAAAATTACAACGGTTCAAATTTGGTCAAATGAAAATATGATCAAAATAAAAGTTGTACATATTGATGAATTGTACAACATTGGTATTCGTGAGTTTTTCATCTGAAATCATTTACTCTTTTAAAATATTGTTTCAAGTTGAAATTGTTTGAATTTCAAAATTTGAATCGTTCAAACAAAGTCACATGACAAGATGACCAAAATAAAAGTTGTACATGTCGATGAGTTATACAACTTTTATGTTTACAACATTTTCATTTTATTTAATTTAAAGTCATAAAATTGTAGTCGAAGTTTTAAAATTCAAATTTATAATTTTTGTTTTTTTGTTTTCTATATTGTTTTGACTACAATCGTTTATATATATATTTCTTCATATATATAATAATATAAAATATTATATTTATGCATATACACAATTGTTTTTATATTACTTTTATTTTGGTCACAATTGTTTTATATATACACAATTGTTTTTATAATACAGAATCAACAATTTAAAAAAATAAAAATATATTTCTAGAGGCGGTTGGATCAGGAACCGCATTTGTAGGGGTGGCTGGATCAAAAATCGCCCCTACAAATCATCATGTCTATATATATGAGGGCGCACGGGTGTTGTCTTCATTTGGGCGCTCTCTTCTCCGACGCCGGCCCATCTCCGTCCCCGCGCGCCTGCCCCTTCCCCGCACCCGCGCGCCTGCTCCTCCCCGCCCTTGGGTTTCTGACCCCGCCGCCGACGCCCGCCCGCTCCCCGGTGGTTGGCCCCCACCGGCCGGCCGCTTCCCCTCACCCGCGCGCCCCATCTTCGCCCCCGCGCGCCTGCTCCTTCCCCGCACCCGTGCGTCTGCTCCTCCCCGCCCTAGGGTTTCTGACCCCGCCGCCGATGCCCGCTCGCTCCCCGGTGGTTGGCCTCCGCCGGCCGGCCGCTTCCCCTCACTGCCCCAGTGCCTCGGCGCCATCTGCGGCGTGGGGCTCGTCAAGGCATTCTAGAGCGCCTACTTCGATAGGTATGGCGGCGGCGCCAACTCGCTCGTGTCGGGGTACTCCCACAGGACGGGGCTCGGTGCAGAGATCATCGGCACCTTCGTGCTCGTCTATACCGTCTTCTCCGCCACTGACCCCAAGCGCAGCGCCCGCGACTCCCACGTCCCGGTGAGCACCCGACCAACACCACCGCCTCTTCCTTTTTTTTCTTTCAGCTTTGTGTCTCGATCTGCTATTACCTGCTTAGTTGAGAGTATTTTAATTAGTGGGACTTCGATTCATCCAGTTTCATTTTTTTGGGAATAAATATCTACTGAGTAGAAATAATCCTTGCATTTATATTATTCTTCTTACATTGTCATTTGTATGCTTGCAGCCTTGCACTTGTTTGTTTATATTATTGTGGCCGGTGGCTACTAATCTTCTCTGTACTCTTCTACTACTACTCTCCTCTACTCCACTCTACTCCTCTCCTCTCCTAAGCAGTTGTTGCTTTTTTTGCTACTTCTACTACTTCCCTACTACTACTATCTACTACTTTTGATTGTCCGATCTACTTATTAGGTTCAGAAGATATTAAGCATATGATGTTCTTACATTGTCATGTTGCTTTTTCTGGGAAGCAGCACCTGCTTTTTTTTTGCCAAATCTCCAATCTCCTCTATTTATTGCCACCTTTCCTATCCTCTATGTTTCGGAAGCAGCACCTGCTTTTTTTTTGCCAAATCTCCCCTCTCCTCTCCTCTCCTTTGTTTTGTCGATGATGAAATCGTCCAAGTCCATACATTATATGGAATATGAGCTGATGATTAAGAACTTGTGAGGAACTTGGCATCATTAGCAGCCGCCCCTACATTACCTTCTCCTCTCTTCTCTATTATGATGCCTTGATGCTCCAAGTTCAAGATCAGATGATGTTTGACATGTTTCTGAGGCCTCTACCACTACTACTTCTCGTTTTTTATATATTGTTGTTTTATAGGACTACTTTGGTTTTGATTTCTTATACCTTCTCGCGTACCTAAAGCACACTTTCTTGCATCTATTAGAACAAAGTGCGAAATAATGTCGCGGACACTAGACAGTGCAGCCCGATGCCCCGAGCATGATGAGCAGCCAACCCTTGAGGAGCAAGCACTAGAGAACCAGCTTACTCAGGAATAGTTCAATAAGGAGGTACAAAATGATCTAGAAGTGATGCTTACTCAGGAGCAGTGTGACAAGGAGGAAGGCCCCGAAGGAGAGGCTGCTGAAGGCGAAGAAGAATAGGATGATGCTGATGATGACTCAGAAGAGGGATATGTAAGTCCCGAGGATCCTTTCCCACGTGAAGCCAGAAGGAGGCCAACGGAGGAAGATTTGGACAAAGACTTTGACCCGAACGAGGAGGTAGGGAAAAAGCCTTAGCTTGTAAATTTTGCTAAAGCTTTGGCTGTGTTACCTCTGCTAACACTTTGACCTGTCGTATATACAGGTCCCTCCTGAAACTCGAAAAAGACGACGTCGACGTTCGCGACATCTCGCTGGACAATACGGAGTAGAGGAAAGGAGAGCAGAGGCAACAGCCACAGAGACGGATCACGATGCCTCTTCTCCACAACCTAAAGACACAACCACGACTACCAAGCCTAAGAGGAAACGAGGGGATAGAAAAGGAAATCTATATCCAGATAAGGCATGCTATGTGATAACAGAGGTCGGGCCAGCAGGGGAGGTCCTTGAGCCAAAGGAATTAAGAGGACGATTCCATAATGCGATCGGGGCCCTAGTAAGAGATAAATTGAACCCAGCAATCCCTAACTAGAAAGAGATATCAGAGAACAAAAAGAATGAACTATGGGATAGGCACTTGAGGGTCAATTTTAGATTTTCGGAGGGTAAGCATGAACTGGTAAAAAAAAATGCTTTCAGGATGATGGGAGAGGTATTCCGACGTTGGAGGTCGGAGCTCAACACGAAGTATATCCAAAAGGGGTTAACTCCCTTCAAAGAGCTCAGCAAAATAACTCCTAGTCAATGGGAGGAGCTCGTGGCTCAGAAGACTTCACCGGAGGCATTGGAGCTTAGTGCCCGTAACACCGAGCTGGCGAAGAGGAACAAACACCACCATCATCTAGGCCCCGGTGGCTACTATGCCAAGGAAGAGCAGTTTAGAAAGATGGACGAAGAGGCCACAGCTGCTGGGAATATCGATGTGACAAATCTGAAGGTACGCTCAAGGAACTGGATATATGCAAGGAGTACAGAATCATCCGGCAGTAATCTTAAGTTTAATAAGCCAGAGACCCACGGGGCGGTATCAAGGATACTGAAATATGCTGAAGACAAGGAGAAGGGCTCCTTCAATTCTTCCAGAGAGAGGGACGAGCTTAGCCTTGGCTTGGGAAACAAGGAGCACACAAGCCGCACCAGGGGGCTAGGGAAAAGGACGACCTGGAAGCAAGGATTCGAAGAGGACAGGCACATATACAAGAAACATGGCCGAGACCGAGAGACTAGTCTTAAGCTCCAAGTGAAGGCTCTAGTTGCGAAGGCGCTGGAGGAGCAAGGACTGTCTACGGAGCTATGGATATTAGTGATGCCACTGGGAGAACTGACATTAGTTGGCAGCCCTCCGAAAGTTCCTAGCAGCCAAGGTTCCACTGCAGCCACAACCCTCGTCGATCGCATACGGGAACCAACTAGTTGCACCTTGGTGTTTCTCAGTGGCCGACAGAACACTGTGATGGAGGTGGCAACAGGTGTGGCACATCCTCCCGGTGGCTTACACCACACTAATAAGTTACCGCCGGACTACACTAGGGTCGAGGTGCATACCGTGAAGCCCGAGTTCATGCAGTGGAGGATAGACTACGCAACTCCCGAGGGGCTGGAGTTACTCGGAGACATTATTGGGCAGTTCATCCTCTGGCACAAACGGGACATTATATTGACTGCTTCTTCGCCGCCTCCCCCTCTCCCAAATTTGGAGCGAGTTCTTGTGGTTGGGGAGATATTTTCACCGTCTCGTGACCACCACGTACCTGAGATGCCACATTCTTCCCCGCCTCCTAGCGAGCATGTGCCTGATGAGATGCCACAACCTTCTCCAGCTCGTACCAAGCAAGTGCATGATGAGATGCCACAGTCTTCTCAACAAGCACAACCGATACATGAACAACGAGTGCCTTCTGAAGAAGGTGATGCACAAGAAGACGAGGACGTGCCTGAATGGGAACTTCGAAAGAAGATTCCAATCAACATAAGGCCAATTTATGTTCCGGTGAAAGACGTCTCGTCGGTGTCCAAGTGGTATTCACATGACCAGTTCAAGCCTGAGAACCAAGTTAAACAAGTCCCACAACGGGGTTCTGAGGAGGCCATAACTAGCAAACTCCACCAAATTACAAAGCAGTATCCAAATGTTGATGACATCAAATGGTCAAAGGATTGCCCAGAAACATATGAAAGAGGCAAGCCCTTTATACCAAACCGGGACATCCGGCGCCTACCACTTGGAATGAGAAGGTTCCATGATTGGTACTCGCGTGTTCTCCCAACGAGCATAGATATCATACAAGCATGCTTTCCCACCGGCACATTTGGAAGCCTAGCCAGGAAAATTGTCTTTGACTTCAATGACATGCACACATGCTTTCACCTAGGAGAAATGGAGATGAATCTAATTCGCACGTAGTGCTTGTAAGTTCTTGTCCTCCCGATATGATATGAATGTAATCTTTGAATTTTGTTGTAACTAACCAACGCCGTGATTTGTAGAATGCAAGTGCACATTGTCGAACAAATGCCAAGTCTGAAAGCCGGGTATGTAGACCCTCAAGCTATAGCCCAACCAAATTTTAATTACCCTAAACAGTGGACAGTGGATGCCAAAGAGCTAGCTGCTGCAAAGACTCTTCAGGAGAAAGAGCGCATCTGTACGGCGAAACTAAAGGAAGAGTCCCTTAAGGTTGCGGCATACATTGCTCTGGCTTTCAAAAATCTACAACAACACTCTACTATATGGATACCATACAACTTTGAGTAAGTTCAACTATATACTTAAAGCTTTGTTCGATATATTTTATTCGATGCAAAAGAGCTTATCTAGTTCTATGATTAAATCCATGCAGCAACCACTGGATTTGTATAGCCATCGATGTCGGGAGGAGCATGGCATGGGTCTTTGATTCAATAGATAAGGACCCGGCGACATACAAAGACTTTATATCGATTCTCAAGACGTATACATATCGACAATCCTCATTAGCTTATATGTTTGTATACATACTTGTAACGTTCACTTATGGATACTAACAAGTTGTATTTGCTAAAATAATTCGAATAGGGCATTTAGGTTCTATGTCACTCATCATCACGGAAGGCATGATCCAGTAAGGAAGGAAAAGCTGGCTATAAAAACACTATGTGCGGTAAGTGTAACTTACTTCTTCAGTACTCCGTTACATGGCTGTCAAAAGCATTATCTAACATTTTTATATGCAAAACACATAGTTCCCCAAGCAGAGGCCTGGGAGTGTACATTGTAGATACTATATATGTTCTATGATGAGTAACACCAGTGCCTACAGGAGACACCCCTTAAGGGTAAGTTTGAACCTCTTCATCAGTAGTATAAAAACTTCGTACATGGTATGAAATACTAAACCAAAACTTGTTCTCTTGTAGTGGAGAGAAGAGAAAGGAATGAAAAAAGACCCATACAAGGATGACCAACTCTTAGAGCTCGTCGGCGACCTTTGCAACTTCATATTGGATCAGATTGTACACGTCAAAGACGCCTACCATGACCGAGAGTCTGACTTAGGTAGAAATCCTCAGTACCAACACCTTCGTGAGACTGAAAGGCTAGCTCTAGGACGTTGATAACAATGTTTATGGAATTTGTATATTAAATGATGGATTGTATATATCCTTACGAATTGGACTTGTAATTGTAGTTTATATAATACTATTGTGCTGGTAGTCGCGTTCGGAACGTTGGTCGCGGGGCGTTCGGCAACGCGAACGCAATTCGGAACGTTGGTTGCGGGGCGTTCGGCAACGCGAACGCTGGATGGAATACGCGGAAACAAACAGTTCTGGTCGAATTTGAATTGTAAATTTGATTTTTTTTTTGTGGGAAAATGTACTGTAGGGGCGGTTCTAGATTGAACCGCTCCTACAAACAGGTATTATAGAGGCGGCTGGCACTACAGCCGCCCCTACAAATCGATTTGTAGGGGCGGCCTGGGAACCACCTCTACAAATGTATGATTTGTAGAGACGGTTCGGTAGGGGCGGCTGACCAAACCGCCCCTACAAAAAATTACCAGCCGCCCCTAAAAATGCTTTATGTAGTAGTGTTACCTAATCTTTTGGAGTTGCTCTTTCCTATTCTTGAACTTTAGTTTTTCTAGGATTTGGTATCACACAGGGCATGAGCTCTTGCAAAGAAACTTGCTACGCTGCTGTCTGCTAATGCAAGTGCTTATATGCTGTAAAAATAGAATAATTAATGCTATTGAGGTTTTCAGGCATCCGCTATTCTTCGTTCCTTCACCATTGTTTATTTTCCTGGTCTGTCCTGCCTATATTAAGATCTATATCCATGGGAGGATCCGTGTTTGAGAGCACCTCTGCCTGTTGGTGGCCAATGCTGTGTTGCGGGGTGTCTTCTACGCGTGTTGAATTCGCCTCCTCTGATCAGCGATCCCACGTGCCTAGGGCTAGATATCGTGCCAGCTCGGCTCGTTATAGGTCGGCTCGTTATGGGTCATCTTGTTATGGCTCGTTTTACAAACGAGCCAGAAGACTAGCTCAGCTCGGCTTGTTAGTGGGCTCGAGCCAGCTCGTTTGGCTCGCGAGCCAAAGCACAAAAACACAGCACATAGAGATTATAACCATAAGTTAGCAATAAATACATCACATGCATATTTAAAATAGAATAAATAAAATACATATGAATTTTGGACTTGTCTCGCGTGAACATGATGCCGTGGGGTAGGCCAGTGGAGTGACTGGGTGGGGCCATGGGGTCTATTAGTCTAGGACTTTAGTGTTTAATTGTGTTAGGCCATAGGCAAAAGGATATATGGACCGGTCAAAGTTGTATTGGGCTCGACCGAGGGATATATGGGCCGATTACAGTTGTTGTCATGTGAATTATCTTAGCTCGTTTTGGCTTACGAGCGGCTCACGAGCTCGCTCATTAATTAACTGAGCTGGCACGATCTGGCTCGTTAATTAAAAATTCAAACAAGTCGAGTTCGAGCCGAGCCACTAACCAGCGAGTCGAGCGGGCTAGTAAGTTATGGATTTTTTTTTGTCTAGACCTACGCATGTCCTCTGCACTGTGCAAACACTATTTGCTGTTTCACTGCTCAACGCTATTCATCCACGGTTTCTACTTTCTTACTGTTCACACAACGTTTGAATCACAGGACTAAATTTTAGTCCCTGTCACATTAAATTTTTAGATATCAATTAGGAGGACTAAACATGAGCTAATTATAAAACTAATTACATAAGTTGTGGCTAATTCGCTTGTCAGCGCCGTGTACAGGACGGCATGGAGATGTGGTGGAACTTATTCGTGGATTTTTTGGCGCACGAAAGAAATGAATATCGAAAATCTCTTCCTGCCGGTATAAAAAATGGTCTTAGCCGCATCACGGAAAGATCTACAGAATAGAGTTTATGAGTCTGCGACGCCATGCTCTCTGTGACTGTGTAAATTTCACGAACTTAGTTTTTTGGATTAAATGTCACTTTAACGTTGGTCATATACTTTTACAGTATTGTTTATCTTATCGTGCGATCCGTGTGTTTTTAGTATAAAAGTTTAGCTGTCCTATAGCAACACACGGGCACGAACCTATTTACATATATACTCGAACCTGTGTGCATATGATTATATGGAGATGCAGTGGAACTTATTCATGGATTTATTGGCGCGTGAAAAAAAATTGATATAGTAGAATTTTTTCTGCTGATATAAAATATTATCTTAGCTGTATCACAAAAAAGTCTATGCAGTAGAGTTTGTGAGCCTGCGACGTCGCGCTCTCCGTGACTGTGTTAATTTCACGAACTTTGCTTTTTGAATTAAATATTATTTTGATGTCGATATTTAATTTAACAATATTGTTATCTTATCGTACGATCCGTTTGTTTTTAGTATAAAAAATTTAGTTGTTCTGTAGTAACACACGAACACGCTCATGATCCCAAAGAAAACACGGGGCCCTCGAGAGAGGAACGGGAGATTATGCGGAGGTTCTAGGTCGGGAGGAAGTCATGGAGAAGCGGAGGTCACGTGTGGACTGGTTGCGTGCAGGTGATCGCAACACAGCCTTCTTTCACGCCAAGGCCCGTCAACGAGCACGAACAAATAAAATCGCTGCGCTCCGACGACAGGATGGGACCTTATGTACTGATCAACCGGTGGAGGTGCTGCGTCATGTTCCAGCTAAGGTAACTGATCTCCAAAATAATTTGTTATGTGCGCCTTTTACAGAGACGGAGATTAGGACAGCTCTGTTTATGATGAAACCAAATAAATCTCCTGGTCCAGACGGGTTCACGGCCGGCTTCTATCAGCGGCATTGGAGCCTGTTAGGGGGGGATATTAGCAAAGCAGCGTTGGAATTTCTTAATGGTGGTAGTATGCCTACGGTAGTAAATGAAACTACTTTGGTGCTGATTCCTAAAGTGAAAAATCTGCAGGAATTGACACAATTCCGACCGATTGCTCTGTGTAATGTGCTATATAAAATTTGTTCAAAGGTGATTGTTAACCGCTTGCGTTTGGTTCTTGACGATATAGTCTCTGAGGAGCAGTCAGCATTCGTTCCAGGCCGGCTTATCACTGATAATGTGCTGGTGGCTTATGAGCACATTCGCTATCTAAAAAAGAAAAAAAAGGCAAGACTGGAGCTTGTGCAGTGAAACTTGATACGGCGAAAGCCTATGACAGAGTTGAATGGGCTTACCTATGCGGTATCATGATTAAGCTAGGCTTCCGAGAATGTCTAGTGAACTTGATCATGAATTGCGTGGAGACTGTCAGGTTCTCTGGTGAACGAGCATTTGTCAAAGAGAGAATTCTGTATTTGGCACCGAAACAGATCACTCTTCCGTATTTGACACTGAAAATTTTAAACTTCCTTATCTAGCATCAACTTGAAAATTCCTTCCGTATATGGCACTGCCGTCCATTTGATACAGTGACGGTGTCAAGTGTCACCTAAAATGACATATATACCATTTTATGTACCAGCAACATGTAGTGCCAGATAGGAAAATAATAAATGGACATAATGTCAAATAAGGAAAGCACAAATATCACAAATATACTTGTGAATGAAACATAGCATTTTGATAATTGAAAAGTGGCAATAATAATCAATAAATTTGATGCACAAGCTTCACAAATTTGACCACATTGTCAGCATACTTAAAAAACAGAAAAAAAATGTAAACACCTTGCACGCCTCACATTAGCTCAACAAATCTATACAATAGGGGTCTAAGTTTACATGTCCAGGTTCATAAATATGTATACATTACCAGGTTCATAAACATAAACACATGAAGATTCATACATAGGGGTCTAAGTTCACATTACATAATAGCAGGTTCATCATACACACATCAGTTGCACCACATTATAGTTCATAGAGCATATGCCTTACACATTGCCAAGCACATCTACATAGAGAATCATAAGCTCAACCTTCTCTTACTTCTTGTGCTATTTGCAGGACTAGCAAGCTTAGCTGTTTTGTTTCTAGTGCCCATTGCAGGGCTGTCAAGTGGCAGCATAGGAATTTTTTTCAGGTTTGAAGCAAGCTGTTTCTTGGTCCTTTTAGCCTTCTCCTTTGTTGGAGAATGAAACTCGGTGGAAATTGGCTAGGGTTGATTGGAGCCGCTTCTTGACCTGCACATGTACATATATCGAAGTTGAATTTAGATGTAACAACAACAGGAAGAACTACCATATCAAAGGTAACATGTTATCTTTTTGATGCTCTAGAGATGGAGTTACCATGTTTCTTATTTTTCTTGCTTGTAATCTCCATGCTTTGGCTATGGTGAGAGAAGATTGGTAATTAGGTTCTCTAATTAGATTGGAAACCATGTTTCATTAAATAAAATACAAAAGAGATCTTAATACCAGATGTAGAGTCAGGCTTTTTTCTCTTCTTCTTACTTGTTATCTTCTTAATTGGAGACTTCTTAGTTGTAGTTTTCAAGCTTTGACTATGTTATCAAACAATATAATTACAAATCAGCACAGGTGAGCAAAAGTAATCAGATTTTGCACAAGTTCATAGATTTTGCACAAGTGAGCACATTACCTTGGTGGAAAAGACATAGATGGCGCTGGTACTCATCCTCTAAAGGCATAATATAACTTTGAGTAGATTTTGTAGTCTTTGCCTTCTTCTTTTGTGGTCCTCTACATTGAGCAATAAGAGATTAGCAAATTGGTTGTTTCTAATTATTTGATGCAGCAAAATATGAACACATTTCTTACCTCACAGCCTTCATAGCTTCAATGTCAGCCGGGTTGCCTTTCTTGCAATTGTGCCAATGATGCCCATAGTTCAGGCAAATAGGACACTGGTGCTGGCCCTTTCTTTTTTTCTTCTCAATGCCACCTTTATTCCCTCTTAGTTTTAGGCCTACCAGCTACGGGTGTCAATAGTGGGGGATGCATAAAAAACCCATGGGAAGATTTAGGCCATTGTGTCTTATCAATCATAGCAGGTATTAGTTGGGCATAGGCTGCTCTAAATTTTTCAATGGAGTAGTAAGAGTCCACATGCATCTCTATTTTACCATTAACAAGAGCATGTTTGCATGGAAGACCAGAAACTTGCCACTCTCGACAAGAACAAGTTATATCTTCCAAGTTAACCACAAATCTGAAGCTACTACCTCCTAGTGCAGTTATTTCAGCAACATGTGGTCCACATTCAAGCACTTCCAAGTTTAGTTCTCTACTCTTTTCATTAAGCTCCTTGATTATGTGTGGCAGAATCAATCCATCTAGTTTATGTCCAATCTTCCTCCTTTGATGCCACTTCGTCATAACCATTTGCCTAATCTTGTCCATCAAGTCATCTAAGTTCATGGATTTGTGAGGCTTGATCCAATTGTTGAAGCTCTCTGCCAAATTATTTGTAACATAGTCAACTTTGTATATGGTCAAGAACTGACTCCTAGTCCACAACTTTTTGTGGCATTGCCTTAGATAATCTATTGCGACTGGCCTAGCCGCCTCCATTGCTGCCCAATGTTTCTCAAATAAATAGGAGTTCCACGAGTATGCTGCAGGCCAAAGATGGTCATCAAATACCTTCCCATGGAATTTCTTCTTGAAGTTTGACACCAAGTGAAACATGCATTCTCTATGTTCAGCTTGTGGAAACACTTCTGCTGCCCCTGCCATCACAGCCTGTCCAGCATTAGTGCATATGGCTAAACCCCTCGGTGATCCAATCGCCTCTCTAAGCTGACTCATGAACCATATCCAGTTATCATTTGTTTTAGAATCAAAGACTCCTAAAGCAACTGGATACAACCAATTATGTCCATCTACAGCAGATGCACTAGCCAATTGACCTTTGAATTTGCCTGTCAGAAATGTGCTATCTACTGCCAAATATGGCCTGCAACCACTAAGGAACCCTTCTATGCAAGGTTTCAAGGAGAAAAAAATCTTCTAAATCTGATTTCATCTTCAATAGTGTGATGATCAATAATTACTAAACTACCAGGGCAACAACTCTTAACTTGTGCCTTAAATCTGTATAGATTATCGAAACTAGAGTCCCAATCACCATATAGATGCTTCAATGCAAGGTTCTTACCATCAAATACTCTCTTGTAGTGGATGGTAACCTTGTAGTTCTTTGAGCTTTTCTTGTAATGCACTTGCTCCCAGAGTTGTATCCTGTATGTGCCAGTCCTTCACCTTTTCACAAATCCAGTGTCTGGTGGCATTCCTCACTCTCTTCTTTCTTCTTCTACTAGAGCAGCAATGAGCACTAGGGTTATTTTTCACCTACACAAAAAGGCAAACATAGTAAATTAAATATACATATCAAGTTTGCAACAAAAGCAAGATGTGCAAGTTTGAACAGTAGATAATTACCATTACTGTTATTCAATCAGCCGTTGTAGAAGTATGTATCCTCCATGGACAATTATCGGCTTCTTTCCTTGAACAATAAGCCCTCAGCCGTTTTGGTCCACTTCTCTCTGTATTATACTCAAACTCATTTTTGATTGCATGCTGCGAAAGAGCCAACTTAAACTCTGCCATATTGGGATACATACTGCCTACTATCATCGGAGGGTCTTCTTTGTCATATTCCACATGCGGGCTATGATTTGGATCTTTTTGCATCTCATCTTCTGTCATCTCATTCTCTGTCACCTCCTGTTCACTACCAGATTGTGCCTTATCTTCAGTTAATGGAACAGAGGTCTTCTCCTTCCCTTTATCAGAAGGGACAGCTACCACATGGTCTTCCTTTAAGTACATACCCTCCTCATCCACACCAACATGCTCATTGTTTGGTAATGGATTCATGAGATAGGTATCCAACTCTTGTTCTGTGTCGTCCTTATGTTGTGCTTCTCCTTCAAATTGCCATTCAGTGATAGGCTTGTAAGGTTCAGATGGATCACAATAAGCAATGAATATCTCGATGACCTTTTCCTTATGTTTATTGAACATTACCATCAGTTCTTGGTCCGACGTTACTTCTGGAAAAGTTTTAACTCAGCATCATAGTATTGCACATGTGGAACTTCCAAGTACCCCGGAGGATACCGTTGAACAATGGATTGAACAAGGTCCGTATAATTTGTGAAATCAGCATCCACAACCTTCTCTAAGGAAAAACATCTCACATCCTTTCTACTTTACTTTGGATTGCCAAGAAGGTGAATTTTGAGCAAGTAACTTGTATCTATATCCATTCTGTGTGTCCAAACAACAAAACAACAACTACATGAGTATTTGTACGGTACAACTACTGCTACAGGATTGTAGTGGAGATTAAGAGGATAAGATGAACTCACCCTTGTGACCATTCATGCTCTGCTAGTGTTGCTGCGCCACTATCCAAAGTCGGTGTTGCTGCTGCTGCTCCACTGGGACCATCGCCAGGGGAGGCCGCTCCATGGCCTCTGCGCGAGGAGCTCACCCCGCCGCGCAGCATCCTGGAACCAGCCCCAGCGGGCGAGGCCGCCCTGCCGTGTCCACCCCGCCGCGAGCTGGCGCCGACGCCGGTCGGCGAGCCCACCCCACCGCGCCCCCTGCCCCGCGAGATGGGGCCAGCACCGGCCGGCGAGCACGCCCACCGCAGCGTCCCCTGCCGGAAGCTCGGCTCGCCCCGCTGCCGCGACCCCTGCTGGACCCGCGCGTCGATCTGCCACCACGGGGAGACCTCGGCTGAGGGACCGGCGCCTCTAGCTGAAGGAAGGGTGTCGTGATTTCCTGGGCGCTGGAGGCCGACGGCTCCTCCGCCCCATCCTCATCTCCTCCGACTTCCATCTAGGGTTTTTTTTCACAGGAAGAGAAGACCGACGGGGGAAGAAGGGGAGCGAGCGTGCGAGTTTTGCCCGTAGCGACTACCGAGCTGGTGTGTGCGACCAAATTAAACAGAGGGGTATTTTGGTACTTATCAAGAAAAACTAACATGGTCAAGGAAGTCAACAAATGGATGGATGGCCAAAATGGACGGCAGTGTCATATACGGAAGGATTTTTCAAGTTGATGCTAGATAAGGAAGTTCAAAATTTCCAGTGCCAAATACGGAAGAGTGATTTGTTTCAGTGCCAAATACAGAATTCTCTCTTTGTCAAATGTTTGCTCTCCCTCACGTGGAATCAGACAAGGTGACCCATGTCTCCCTATTTATTTCTCCTATGTGCCGAAGGCTTTTCGAGTATGCTGAAATTCTCGAGGCCTAATTTCTTAGCCAAAGGAGTCAGAGTGGGTATTCATGCTCCCTGGGTGTCTCACTTGCTATTCGTCGATGACTGTATGGTCTTCACGCAGGCTAGCGAAAGATGGGGGGACAAGCTTAGCAGATATCCTAACTCCTACCAGAGAGGGTCTGGCCAAATGGTGAATGTGGCAAAATCTGCCATTTTTTTCATTGCTAATTGTGACCCTGGTATGAAGGAGGAAATGAAGCAAGCCACAGGTATCATCACAGAGGCGTTAAGTGAGAAGTATATGGGGTTACCTATAGCAGTAGGGCAGAGCACCACTGAAGCCTTTGAATTGATCCCGACGAAAATCCGGGGTTTGGTCGGAGGCTGGAGCGAGAAGTTGCTTAGTGGTGTCGTTAAAGAAGTCCTGGTCAAGTTAGTTGCGCAGTCCATCGCTACATATCCGATGAACTGTTTCTTATTGTCATCGACTACAAGAAAGAAAATTACATCAGCTATCTCCAACTACTGGTGGGGTGGTGCTACGGATAGCCGAGCTATACATTATTCGAGACTTTGGCAGGAACTCACACTACCAAAGCGCAATGGTGGCATGGGGTTCCGGGATGACAAACATTTTAACATAGCTATGCTGGGAAAACAAGGGTGGCGTTTGATGACTGCCCCAAATACGCTATGTGCGCGGGTTTTGAAGGGCAAATATTTCCCCAACGATGATATTTTGAATGCCAAAAATAAGAGGAATTCGTCGCACACATGGTGAGCAATCTTGGCTGGTCGTAAGGCCCTGGAGTGCGGCCTCAGTCGCAGAATTGGTGATGGGGAAACAACAAATATTTTGAGAGATCGCTGGATACCGGGCGCCATTGGCGGCAAACCTATCTGTCCGCGACCTGGGGCTACGGCTCTGTGGGTTTGTGAGCTGCTAACAGCCGATGGCGTTAGCTGGAACTCACAAGCTCTCGCTGAGAACTTGCTGCCTATGGATGCACAAGCAGTGAAGAGGATTCCGCTGGGTCGGCGTCAAGGGGACTTCTAGGCTTGGTCCGTCGAGCGCCATGGTTTATACTCAGTTCGGTCGGCATATCGCCCGCTAGCGGAGCAAGAATCCCATGAGCGAGACCATAGAGAAGGCCGGGCATCACATTCGGTGGCTGCCGATGACCCTTTTTGGCAAAAATTGTGGAAATGTAAAGTTCCTCAGAAAGTCAGAGTTTTTTGGTGGAGAGTAGCACATGACTTCATGCCATGGCGTGCTAACCTTCATCGAAAGCATATAGATCCATTGCCGACCTGTAAAGTTTGTGGAATGGAGGATGAGACGACTTATCATGCACTCACCCAGTGCACGTTTGCAGTGAAGTTCTGGGACAAGCTTAGAACCCTCACTGGCATCAAAGTCCCTAAGCTATGTCCTAGTTCTTGGACACGAGATTTGCTGGACAACTCTCTATGCAGTGAGGGAGATAGAAGGGTAATTATGGTCCTTGTGGAGAAGTAGGAATGACCGCCACCATGGCAAGGTTCCTATAGACCCGGGCAAAGCTCTAGAATGGACTATCGATACCTGCAGTGAGCTTGTCAATGGCTTCAAGGCGGCCACTTGAGGAGAGGCGACACAAGTAATGCGCTGGCAGCTGCCGGAAGACGGGCACTACAAGATCAACATTGATGGTGGGGCGTTTTCCCCTAAGTCCAACTCTGGCGCGACCGGGGTAGTAATGTGCAACAGCACATGTTTTTTGTTGAGGGCATCAGCACGTTGGTTAGATTCCACCGGCTCGGCGCTTTTGGCAGAGGTCGAAGCTTTTCGGGATGGTGTCCGAATCATACCAGAAGGAACAACTGATCATATTGTATTGGAAACCGACTCTCAGGAACTGGTGGCGTTGTGGAAGAACAGAGGGAAGCAGCGTTCGGAGATCAAGGCGATACTTGATGATGTTGAGGGGGATGATCTCCAACCTTACCTCGTTCCAGGTTGTCCATACCAAAAGAACGGCGAATTTTGCAGCACACCTCTGTGCCCAACATGCTTTTTCTTTTCTAGCTTCCTTTGTTTGGGCTGAGTCCCCTAGCTTCTTGCAGCCTTGTCTGCAATTTGATTGTAATAACGCTGTTTATTAATGAAGCGAAATACACCCCCCCCAACAAAAAAAAAGAAAAAAGAAAAAAGGTCAACCCTACATACTAGCTTGCTGAAGTTCGTACAAGCCAAAGCTCAATGCAAGTTTATTTCGTGTTCTCTTGTGTCAAAGAAAAAAAAGATTTTCTTTCATATCTTTTTATTTTCTCCTTTTTCTCCATAGTCTGATGTTAATTTAAAATATTATATTTTTGCATTAAATTTTTTTTTACAGTTGCAAATAAGGCAAACGACTCAAATGTGAAATAAGCGAATTACAAATTAGAGAGAAAATATCCACAAAAGCATTAGGACAAAATAAGATGAGATAAGAAAGAAATAGAAGAAAAGAAAAGGAAAGCATAGGAGAAGAAATAAAAACAAAGTACTTTCCCGGTTCCAAATTTTAAGTCATTTTGATTTTTCTAGGTATATAACTTTTGCTAAACACCTAGAATTATATGATGTCTAGATATATAACAAAAGCTATGTATCAAGAAAAGCCAGAACGACTTATAATTTAGAATGAAGAAGGTAGGAGAAAAATAATCCATGGCTGACAACTGGGCCAGAGTGTGTGACATTACACATGCTTCTTCTTGACGCTATGAAAAGAAACATGGGCCGCAACTAGGCCAGTGCACCCACCCCATACTTCAAGCAACATGTTACAGTCGGTAGACAAGTGATCCATTGGTTTAAATTTTTCATACATAACGTGAGTAGCCTCATAAAATACTATATGTGAGTCTGTAGACAACTCAAACAAATCCGAGCTATTGATTTTTTTATATTTTATAAAATAAATATAATAAATGAGAAAAATCGCAAAGCACGGCTTCATATGTGATGGTAGGTCATCAAAACTAAGCTTGAGTGTCGGTAAGATTCCAATTCTATCATTACAAATGTTACTTAGGGGGGATTTGCGCCCCCCCCCCCCCCCCCCCGGCCACTGCCACCAATAGCATGTGGCAGACGAACATCACCAAGAGGCTGGCGGCCATGGAACCCATCCGCTGAGACGGGCGGACGTCGGAGCCGATGACAGGGCCAGCCGGCGACGACAGAAGGCGGAGGCCGCGGACAGATGGGTGATGGGAGCCGTGGACTGGTTTTGGTGGACGGACGCTCGAGGGGGCCACGGATGGACTTCGTGAGATGGCTTCAGACACCATAGTTGTATTTAAAGTTGTTTCATCAAACAGGCCCTATATTTCTAGAGTAGTTTGAAGGGCGGGCCTGATGCAAGCGGTAGAGTCTTACTGCCTGTGACCGTAAGGTCCCGGGTTCGAGTCGCGGTCTCCTCGTATTGCACAGGCAAGGGTAAGGCTTGCCACTGACACCCTTCCTCAGACCCCGCACAAAGCGGGAGCTCTCTGCACTGGGTATACCCTTTAGTTTAAAGTGTGCACGCCAAGCGGTGTTTCTTTTGCGGGCCATTTGTCGAAAATAACAAATATGGTATCTAAAATTTTAGGCTGAAGGACACTAGAAAAACACAACTTTGCTCGGCACACGCCGAAAAGGAAGCCTGGGAGGGGAGAGAGTGCATGGTACATTGACCAATCTACCCTTGGTCTCATCTTGTAGCACAGATATCACAATAACTGACGAGAAATACATAATGCATGCATCTTCCGTGGTGATCAGCATTTCACACAACTAAACTAGCATAATAGGTTCTATCGACTTGGCACAATTGAATTATCGATGGAATTTGCACCAAGGGCATTGTACCCTGTATCTCAACTAGACCCATGGCTATGAACCATAAGTGGAGATGTATCTCCGTTGACGGATTCTGTATGGATTTTTTAATGTACTAGCAGTAACCTTAAAAACCCGCCAGCATAGATATATTTCACTTATAATTTTGTTAACCTGACGCCATTACAAACAATTTGATTTTTTTTAATTTTTGAAATGATGTTAGGTAAAGAAATGACCTGAACCAAAGTTTTAGTACTAAAAAAATATCTGTAACTTTATAGTTGACTACTTTTTAATTTAAAATTATTTAGAGCCAAAAAAATATGTTTTAAGATTAGTGATTTTGAAGTTAAATTTTCTGTGATTTTTTTTCAAATGACCTCGGCATTTATAGCACGCAAAGAGATATAAAAATTTTCAATTTATTTTTTCATTTGAATTTATTTTAGATGCAAATATGTATTACAATATATTTACTAAAATCAATGAAAAGAAATGTATTAGCTTTTAGTGTTAATAGATCAAGCAGGCACTAAGTTATGACAAGCTACACGTATCTCAAAAAGCACTCTTTAGGTTGTTGCTATTTTTCAGCTCAAGTCTCAGCTGTCACGCTTTCACGCTCCAAATTGCCAAGGTTTATAGGCATGGCATCAACAATTCCATCACTGTCCCACATCGAAACAAGCACCGACCAGCAGAGGCTCAATATATGGAGATATGACAGGTACGTATCCTTCACCACGCGCCAACGCGGTAGCGGACGCTAGCACTCCTCCAGAGCCGTAATTTCTAAGAAAAAAAGCGTGTGCACTGTGCCACTGTGCAGTACCAAAGCGAGCTTTGCTTTGATCAGTGTCAAACCAAAATTGTCTTCTTTCCTAGTGTCATCACTGTAATAAGGTATTAAGCCGCGGTTAAAACGATTGGATTGTTTCCACAACAAGCTAAAATGAGTGAAGACAGTAATAACTCTATCTCTATCCAGAAAAAGATACAATTGTAATTACGTATTTTGTCAAACTATATAAAACTTTATTAAATTTATTATAAAGTATAGATATATACCATAAAAAATGTATTCTGTAACAAATATAATGACATATATATACTATATAAATATATTCTGTAACAAATATAATAACATATATTTAGTATCATAGATAATGTTGTTTTTTATATAACCTGATCAAAATTCAGACATGTTTGGATCAGCACAGTACTAGTCTCCTAGAGTCCCATTCTTTTTAGGAGAAAGAGAGTACTATATATCATATGTGCGTGTACACAATTCAACCGTTAATGTACAAGAGAGAAAGAAAGTATAAAAGTGATTAAGGTGATTTGGAAATAGTTCGTGATTCCTGAGGCAAACTTGCTTTCTATATATATTTTGGGAGTGTGTTTTTGAAAAATGTTGAAAGAACAAAACAAATGTACTCCCAATTTTTTAGCCACTTGGAAAACTCATTTATTTATCAATTATTTTTAGGAACTATTGGAGATGCTCTTAGAGCTCCATTCAAGCATACATGTGCATGCAAAATTTTAAAAGTAACAAAGGTTTGTACAAGGAGAAATAAGAGAGAAAATAATGATTAATTGGGTCGGCTGCACACTATTTACCTGGATCCACAGCCCGCATCAATTGCGTCCTAATTTTTTCTTTTTTGTTCTCCTTGTAGAATTATTTGTTCATCCTTAAATTTTGCATAAAGACGGATACGTGCATCATCTATCCGTTCATATATTTTGTTGAATATTTCATGCACTTTTTGATGATCTTTCTAAGTAGGAGCATGGGAGCACATGATATCTTCCCGAAGAAACCATACCAATGCAAACAATTTTTAAAGAGAATCTCAGAATTCTACAATTGGTTTCCTAGTCTACATCTAGAAAAAACTGATTTCGCCATTTCTTATAAACAAGAAATAGTTTTTTTGAAGAAAATCCTACCTATGTCAAATTGGGCTTCAATGTCCAATGGATAAGAAGCAACTTATTTAATGGGCCTAGGCTTACATGCTTGTTGTGGGCCCCTTCTGCGTGGCTGTGGGCCGCTTTCACGTACATCTCTTTTAAAAAATCAAATTGGTGGAAAATGGTCCATGGATCAATGACCAATCCTGGTGAAGTGAATCTACACCGAAATACAGTTCGAGCACCAAATGGGCCCACCATTGAGCTCCTAAAGATAGGGAGAGCTATGGTCGCAGCATCAGATTACAGAGGAGAGCAGAACCAGGTTTGCAGAAGAGAGCAGACCAGGCTCCTGATCTGATATTAGCTTAGCTGTCCGCTGGATAATGGAGACAGAGAAAGCAGAGCACTAATTACCGTCACCCCCCCCCCCCCCCCCCCCCCCCCCCCCCCCCCCCCTATATGAGCTTAAGCTGCCTAGAAAATTCGAAAATACAGTGGTGCTATTAATTACCGTTCCTGTAAAAGTTCTAGCAGCAGAGTGCAGAAATTGACTTAATTCAGTTCATGTTGTACTATCTCTAAAATCAAACCTCCATTTCTCTCAAATATTCAAAGATAGTACATCCCTGATCATAATTCATACAGTAGATCAAAGTCAGGTAACCATAGGTCTCAACTACTTTAAACATTGTAGGAGTAGCAAAGAAGAATAAGACGACCTAAGACAGAGCCCAACTTTAGGATAGAGTAAAGCCTGAAACAAAACTGAAAAAACAAAAGGGAGCATGTGAAATCGTTGTGCCTATTAGCCCCACACTGTACTGCCTCCATTCTAACAATCATCAGCAGGCAGGCCCATCTCCTTGGCTCCTAGCTTGAGCACATCCCTGCTGCTCTGTTTCTGAAACAGAGAACAAGTGTTAGTAGTATGTATAATAGAGACGAACATAGAAAACAAACTGAAGGGCTGTGCTTGAGTAGAAACGAACGCAAGTGACAAGTCACAACCTCCATAGTTCTTCAAGAGCAGGAACAGTGGCCAGATTTCTGCTTCCCATTCAGTGGTGGCGTCATTCACGTTTCCTGTCCTACGGGGCTTGCTTGTGCAGCTCTTGTTGTGCCTCCACAGGTGAGAGGTGCCATTCGTAGAGCGACCGCTACCGTACCCCCTGTCACAGGAGTGGCACACTACGTACACCACTGCACAATCTGTGTCGTGAATCTTGGTGAAGTGCATCCAAACTTCTGATTTGCGGCTGGAAGCAGCACCAGTCCTCTTGCGCTTCCTATCAACGGGAGTGTCCATGTAATCAATACTGGACGTGGCAGTTTCAGTGTTCGTGCCTTCACCTAATGTGAAAACAGAGCAGGGAGTGTCCATGAAATCACTGAGCATGGTAGTGTCAGTGTTCACGCCCTCACCTAACGGAAAAACAAAGCAGGGAATATTAACAGTCTGGTTGTGCAAGAAAGGAACGTTCAAATGTGCGGCCGGACTAATGAAGAACTCATATTACCATTGGAGTGCCCCTCGTCATCATCATCTCCATTTAACCACCTGTCCAACTCAATGAAAGCAGATGAGACCGCATATTTGTCATAGCGGAATACCTTGCGAATCACCATGCCCCCCTACAAGCAGTAAGCACGAATGAATGAGCATGCATAATAAAAACGAAAGCATGGCAACGGTGCTAAAAAAATGTCACCTACCTGAAGAAACAGGGCAGGGGATTGGATATCATCCAGCTGTTGGTATTCCAGCATGATCCAGTCCATCTTCCTGCCGTCCTGATGGTGAAACTCCAGGGTCCTCCTCAGCCCCATGTACTGCGGCACCGGCACTATTTGGATCGCGGTGATCTCCTTGACGCTAATTACAATTTCGAAGAGAGAGGAGAGAAAGATTACATCCAAACAATTGATTTCCAGAAATTAGCGAGAAGGGGAGAGTCCATAGGGATACAGCATTGCCAGAGGCTTGCTGTTGACTTGCAGGCCATCACTAGACGATCCACACTGGGAGGTAGGTTTCTGAACACCACATCATGACAGGAGTTCTTTATTTGATGATGATCCAGATGCGTTTGTTCTTTTGGTCCTTTGCCTATAACATAACACAAAAGGGATGTACAAAGGTTCCCTGCACTCCGTCCTTTTCTTTTTGCTTCAGGCCTGTCTGGAAGCCCGTTGGATCCATACCACCGTAAATCACCGGTGAGCTGAATCTTGTTGTCACCGTCTCCGAAACGCTAACTTTGCTCCGCGAGGTGTAAGGGCCAAGCAAAAAAATTAAATCAAGTAGCCTGTAGCCCTGGAGTACTGTCAACATTTGCATGGTGACAAGTAAACAGAAACGGCGGTACTAGTTGTTTTTTTTTTTTTTTTGGTATGTAGTCGTTAACTTAGAATTGTTTGATTCCTTGGAAAGGAAGATTTCTGTTTTTTTTTCTTTTCGTGTGCATGTTTCGGGTGGTGGGTGCGTGAGGGGTATGGGATTGAAGTAGTACTAGTCCATCACGCGCGCCCTTACGCGCGTCGGTTATCCAACCAAAGATACAGCGTAGGATTGAACAATCATCTAATCTTTAGCAACTGACATGACAACTACTCAGGGTCATAGCATGAGGATGGTATGTACATATATTTTACATAGATAGATGTGATAAGCGCGGTAATGGTCCACCTTAGATGCACAGGTCCGGTCTGTAGAACTAACATAACAGTTGACAACACTTGTAAGCTTTATACATTAGGGTTCATGCTACGTAGCAACGGCAGTGATGATATGATGACACATAGTTTATACACACAGTGACAGGTCCAGGTAATTAAACATTGTAGGTCAAGCACTCGGCGATGACCTTGTCGGTGATGACCTTGTTAGGATCTCGCTTCTCGGTCTCAGAGGTTACTGTCCGTGGAGACAGAAGCTTCCCAGGTGGATGAATCTGTATGTAGATTTGCTTTTGTTAGCTCTCTGTGGTTTGCGAGGCATAAGATAAGGAGATTCAGTTTGAGAATTCAGAAATTTACCAGATCCTGGAGGCATGATGTGTGCATTGAGAAGGAAAGTAAAAGTAGTCTAAAAACAGGCAGTAACCTGACATAGTTGAAGAGGTTAACACGAGCAGAAATAAATGCCATAGATGCATGAATTGAAATGTAAAGTAAAATGTAAAAAAAAGGCTCTCGCCAAAACAACAGATCGTTTCGGAATCCTAGGTGATGACTGAATCGGTAGGAAACTACTGCTTCATCGCTACACGGCAAGGGCAAAGAAATTAGTCTCTACACTAAATAGACATGCATAATTTGGATAGTGGACAGTCCAAGTTAGCCGGCTGCATTGGCGTTCACGTTGTACATATACAGGCTGAAAAGTAAACCCAACAAGAGGGTCTAGTGCAATACAGAGCAAACACAGCTATAAGTAGGTCTATGAAGTAATGGCAGGAGAATCTGAGAAAACCTTTGTTTAGGACATGTATGGGAAACCATCGGTGTATCTTCGTAGTGAGGAGAGGGGGAGTGGGAGAAGGGGAGAGAGGGCACGCCGGAGTTTAGGGTTTGGGCCATCCAGCATGGCGGCGGGCGGCCCTACCTGCAGCGCCACAAGAGAGCGGAGGGAAGCGGAGCACCAGGACAAGACGCGCAGGAGGCAGTGGCCAGTGCCGTCGTTGGCCCACGGTCCTCCACCATGCCACCGTTGGCCATGGCCTCTGGAAGGTTCTTGCCTGCACAGATCCGACGAGAGGACAGACGGATTCGGCCATGGAGGCACGGGATCCGCCAGATCCGCCGGTGTGGGCCTCCGCCAGCAAGGAGGACCGAGCCGACAAGCCTACATCGACGTCACTACTACAAAAAGCATTTTTAGGGGCGGCTGGTAACCCTTTGTAGGGGCGGTTTGGCCAGCCGCCCCTACCGAACCGTCTCTACAAATCATGCATTTGTAGGGGCGGTTCCCAGGCCGCCCCTACAAATCGATTTGTAGGGGCGGTTCGTATTACCAGCTGCCCCTACAAATCGATTTGTAGGGGCGGCTCAATCACCAGCCGCCCCCAGCCGCCCCTACAAATCGATTTGTAGGGGCGGCTGTAGTGCCAGCCACCTCTATAATACCTGTTTATAGGGGCCCCTACAGTACGTTTTCCCACAAAAAAAATTCAAATTTACAATTCAAATTCGACCAGAACTGTTTGTTTTCGCATATTCCATTCAGCGTTCACGTTGCCGAACGCCGCGCGACCAACGTTCCGAACCGCGTTCGCGTTGCCGAACACCCCGCGACCAACGTTCCGAACCGTGTTCGCGTTGCCGAACGCCCCGCGACCAACGTTTGGAACATGACTACAAGCACAATAGTATTATATAAACTACAATTACAAGTCCAATTCATAAGAATATATACAATCCATCATTAAATATATAAATTTCATACACATTGTTATCAACGTCCTAGAGCTAGCCTTTCAGTCTCACAAAGGTGTTGGTACTAAGGATTTCTACCTAAGTTAGACTCTTGGTCATGGTAGGCGCCTTTGACGTGTACAATCTGGTCTAATATGAAGTTGCAAAGGTCACCAACGAGCTCTAAGAGTTGGTCATCCTTGTATGGGTCTTTTTTCATTCCTTTCTCTTCTCTCCACTACAAGAGAATAAGTTTCGGTTTAGTATTTCATACTATGTACGAAGTTTTTATACTATTGATGAAGAGGTTCAAACTTACCCTTAAGGGGTGTCTTCTGTAAGCACTGGTGTTACTCATTATAGAACATATATAGTATCCAGAATGTACACTCCCAGGCCTCTGCTTGGGGCACTGTGTGTTTTGCATATGAAAATGTTAGGTAATGCTTTTGACAGCCATGTAACGGAGTAATGAAGAAGTAAGTTACACTTACCGCACATAGTGTTTTTATAGCCAGCTTTTCCTTCCTTGCTGGATCATGCCTTCCGTGATGATGAGTGACATAGAACCTAAATGCCCTGTTAGAATTATTTTAGCAAATACAACTTGTTAGTATCCAAAAGTGAACGTTACAAGTATGTATACAAACATATAAGCTAATGAGGATTGTCGATATGTATACGTCTTGAGAATCGATATGAAGTCTTTGTATGTCGCCGGGTCCCTATCTATTGAATCAAAGACCCATGCCATGCTCCTCCCGACATCGATGACTATACAAATCCAGTGGTTGCTGCATGGATTTAATCATAGAACTAGATAAGCTCTTTTGCATCAAATAAAATATATCGACCAAAGCTTTAAGTATAGAGTTGAACTTACTCGAAGTTGTATGGTAACCATATAGTAGAGTGTTGTTGTAGATTTTTGAAAGCCAAAGCAATGTATGCCGCAACCTTAATGGACTCTTCGTTTAGTTTCGCCGTACGGATGCGCTCTTTCTCCCGAAGAGTCTTTGCAGCAGCTAGCTCTTTGGTATCCAGTGTCCACTATTTAGGGTAATTAAAATTTGTTTGGGCTATAGCTTGAGGGTCTAGATACCCGGCTTTCACACTTGGCATTTGTTTGACAATGTGCACTTGCATTCTACAAATCACGCCGTGGGTTAGTTACAACAAAATTCAAAGATTACATTCATATCATATCGGGAGGACAAGGACTTACAGGCACCATGTGCGAATTAGATTCATCTCCATTTCTCCCAGGTGAAAGCATGTGTGCATGTCATTGAAGTCAAAGACAATTTTCTTGGCTGGGCTTCCAAATGTGCCGGTGGGGAAGCATGCTTGTATGAGATCTATGCTTGTTGGGAGAGCATGCAAGTACCAATCTTGGAACCTTCTCATTCCAAGTGTTAGGCGCTTGATGTCCCGGTTTGGTAGGAAGGGCTTGCCACTTTCATATGTTTTCGGGCAATCCTTTGACCATTTGATGGCATCAACATTTGGATACTGCTTTGCAATTTGGTGGAGTTTGCTAGTTACTCAGAACCCCGTGATGGGACTTTTTTAACTTGGTTCTCAGGCTTGAACTGGTCATGGGAATACCACTTGGACATCGACGAGACGTCTTTGATTGGAACATAAACTAGCCTTATGTTGATTGGAATCTTCTTTCGAAGTTCCCATTCAGGCACATCCTCGTCTTCTTGTGCATCACCTTCAGGAGGCACTCATTGTTCATATATCAGCTCTGCTTATTGAGAAGACTATGGCATCTCATCATGCACTTGCTCGGTACGAGCTAGAGAAGGTTGTGGCATCTCATCAGGCACATGCTCGCTAGGAGGCGGGGAAGAATGTGGCATCTCAGGAATGTGGTGGTCATGAGACGGTGAAAACATCTCCTCGACCTCAACAACTCGCTCCAAATTTGGGATAGGGGAAGGCGGCGAAGAAGTAGTCAATATAATGTCCCATTTGTGCTAGAGGATGAACTGCCCAATAATGTCTCTGAGTAACACCAGCCCCTCGAGAGTTGCGTAGTCTATCCTCCACTGCATGAACTCGGGCTTCACGGTATGCACCTCGACCCTAGTGTAGTCCGGCGGTATCTTATTATTGTGGTGTAAGCCACCGGGAGGATGTGCCACACCCGTTGCCACCTCCATCACAGTGTTCTGCCGGCCGCTGAGAAACACTAAGGTGCAACTAGTTGGTTCCCGTATGCGATCGACGGGGGTTGTGGCTGCAGTGGAACCTTGGCCGCTAGGAACTTTCGGAGGGCTGCCAACTAATGCTAGTTCTCCCAGCGACGTCACTAATATCCATGGGTCCGTAGACAGTCCTTGCTCCTCCAGCGCCTTTGCAACTAGAGCCTTCACTTGGAGCTCAAGACTAGTCTCCCGGTCTCTGCCATGTTTCTTGTACATGTGCCTGTCCTCTTCGAATCCTTGCTTCTAGGTCGTCCTTTTCCCTAGCCCCCTCGTGCGGCCTGTGTGCTCCTTGTTTCCTAAGCCAAGGCTAAGCTCGTCCACTAGTAGAGAACAGACCTTTGATCGAAGGGCCAAACCAGGCTCTAGTCCCGAGAAATATTGCGCCCAGGACTAGAGAGACCTTTAGTCCCGGTTGGTGGCTCCAACCAGGACTAAAGGTCCCTGCCCAATGGCTCCTGTGCTAGGCCGTTGTGGCAGGGGACCTTTAGTCCCGATTGGAGCCACCAACCGGGACTAAAGGTCGACCTTTACTCCCGGTTGGTGGATCCAACCGGGAGTAAAGCTCTTGTCCCGGCTAGTGGCGTGGCCCAGGACTGGAAAGTAACCTTTAGTCCCGGTTGGATCCACCAACCAGGACTAAAGGTCCCCCCTATAAATCCTGCTGGCCGTCTTCTTCCTCCCCGAGCCCGCCCGATTGCTTAAGTTCAAATTTAAGCAGTGTTCTTGCTCTTTCTCCATCCATTCTTCGATTCCTCCATCGATTTCTTCGATTCCTCCGTCGATTCTTCGGTTCTAAAGGTTACCAACTTCATACTCTCATGTTTCACCATTGTCTTATCTCATTTTGTTCACTATATATATATATGGTTCTTTATTGTGGTTTTTTTTCATTTGTAAGCAATTTGAGCTCAAAATAACTTCAAGCTTGCATATTTCCATGAAGGAAGGTTAAAGTAGCTATTAAAAACTAGTATTCACCGTTCATTTGTAGCATGCATAGCACACTTCATTGTTTAGAGATATAGAGAATTTTAGAGTTTTTTTAATTTTATTTGTTTATAAAATGAGAAATTTATAGTGTATTAAAAAATGAGTATAGAGAGTAGATGGCAACTGCTTCCGGGTCCTCAGCCTCTCATGGGCACTGTTCGCCTAAACGGTCATTTAGCCCATTTAAACACCGTGTAAATGCTACACGGTGGTGCGCCATTTCCGTTTAATCACCCGTTTACCCCGTTTAATTGGCCGTTTAGCCCGTTTAATGGGACGTTTTGCCCGAATAATGGCTAAACGGTAGGTGACCGACTGTTTACCGTTTAGCGTTTAGGAAAACATTGCTCATGGGTTTCCAAAGTGACTTAGGCCGGGCCTCCCACTCATTGCATGCGGCAAGTGTCATGGTTTTGCGGTTGCGTTGCTGTCTCTGTGCACTTTGCTCATCTTCCTCATTTCTTTCTTCCACCGTCAACCTACTGTGTCTTGGTATACCAGTAGAGGTTTGAAGCACACCGGGGACTAGTGCCTCCGACTGGTATAACAGATGCAATGCAAGGCCGTGCAATAGGAAGCAAATCCATTCTCTTTTGACGATACGCCCGAACAGCCGGGCCTGACAGATTTGGTGGTTGAACGGGTCCGTCGGCCGTCGCCATGCGACTGTACGACAAAGAACGGCATCGATCGACCATAGTATTTTATTGTCCGGAGTCCGGTCCGGGGTGCAATGCAACGCAATGACAATTGACAATGCGTTGCTAGGTCAAAAAATGGTCATTTCTATGGACTCCGTGACTAAACATTTTATTTTAACTTTTTATGAAATGAAAAACTTAGAAAATAGTTAGAAAATTATAGAAAATCCGTACTAGTTGAACTTGCAGACCGTGTTCAGCTCAGCGAGCATGTTCTCTTCCGAGCGGTAACGGACATCAAGGAGGAGCTTTGATTCTACGAGGGAGAGCGGCAACGATCGTGGAAGACCGTGTTCCCTTCCTCGTAGAATCAGAGCTCTTCCTTGACCAAGTACGGTGCCGTCCGATGGAGAAATGCTCGCCGAGATGATCACGTAAGCAAGGTCAACTAGTATGGATGGTTATTTATTGAAACATGTTTTTGAGCTATAAATCCTGCTGGCCGTCTTCTTCCTCCCCGAGCCCGCCCGAGAGCTTAAGTTCAAATTTAAGCAGTGTTCTTGCTCTTTCTCCATCCATTCTTCGATTCCTCCATCGATTTCTTTGGTTCCTCCGTCGATTCTTCGGTTCTAAAGGTTACCAACTTCATACTCTCATGTTTCACCATTGTCTTATCTCATTTTGTTCACTATATATATATGGTTCTTTATTGTGGTTTTTTTCATTTGTAAGCAATTTGAGCTCAAAATCACTTCAAGCTTGCATATTTACATGAAGGAAGGTTAAAGTAGCTATTAAAAACTAGTCTGAAGCATGGATTACGCGTTAGCACATGGAAACTTTCAGCGACTGGTTGCGAAAAGAATGTCAGGGTGATGAGAGTATTGATGAGGAGCTGTATTTGTTGGCTAGGCAGCCATCATGGCATATCCTCACATACAAAGGGTACGAGATAAATGGGAATACATTTTACACAGTAGCACAAGATAAAAGGAGCACCAACCAGAACAGTGTTGTCCGCATAGATGCCACCGACCCTAGTGGGAACAAGCAAACATACTATGGCCGCATAAAGGAGATATGGGAACTAGACTATGCATCTCATTTTAAGGTACCTTTGTTCAAGTGCCAGTGGGTAAAGACGACTAGAGGCGGCGTAGCAGTCGACAACCAGTATGGAATGACAACAGTGGACCTCAACAATATTGGGTACAAAGGTGAACCGTTTGTCCTTGCGAAGGATGTGACTCAGGTGTTCTATGTCAAGGACATGTCTACAAAACCGAAGAGAGGGAAAAAAACAACCACCCAATCAATGATGAGCCAAAGCGCCACATAGTTCTTTCAGGAAAAAGAAACATCGTCGGAATCGAAGACAAGTCAAACATGTCAGAAGATTATGAAAAGAATAACCGAATTTCACCCTTCACAGTGAACAAAGACCCTAGCATCCAGCTAAACAATGAGGACACTCCATGGTTATGGCGTGATCATAACCAAGGGACATACGTAAAGAAGAAGTTCATTACTGTGCCCGCTTGATATATATATTGATGTTCAATAGTGTGTATTAGAGATATTATGTAATAATTGTGAATTTATGTTTGATGTTGAATTATGTCACGTTGAAATGATGTGAAAACAAATTTATGTTTGATGTTGGGATTATGTCATGTTGAAATGATGTGAAAACAAATTTATGTTTGATGGTGGGATTATGTCACGTTCAAATGATGTGAAAACAAATTTCCAGTCGAAACACAAGAGTTTTTCTGAATTTAATTAAACACTATATTTTTGCATTATCGAAATAGAAATTTCAACACTATATTGTGTTTTAAAACTTGTTAAAAAAATTAAAACTTTAGATCACATAATTTTCCTATGTGCAATAAAGAAAAATAGAATCTATATATTTAAAAAATATTTTTATGTCTTTTATTTAATTTTCTATACAATTAACTATCCTTTTATCATTTGTGTAAAAAGAAATATATTAAAATCCTAATGAATTGGCGGGCAGCGAAACTGCAGTTTGGCTGCCCGCCAAAAACCTTTAGTCCCGGGCGCCAGCACCAGCCGGGACTAAAGGTTACCTTTAGTCCCGGGCGCCACCACCAGCCGGGACTAAAGGTGTGACCTTTAGTCCCGGGCGTTAACAGGGCCCGGGACTAAAGGGCCTTTAGTCCCGGCTGGTGGTGGCACCTGGGACTAAAGGTCCTCTCCCTTATATAGCCTCTACGCCCGCCCCGGCCCCTCTTCTTCCTCCTCCCCACTGCCGAGCCGAGCCCTAACAGACGCGCCGCCCCCCGACCACCCCGGCCCGTCCCCGCTCCGCCGCGGCTGTCCCTGCCCCGGCCCCGCTCCACCATGGCTGGCCCCGCTCTGCCGCAGCCGTCCCGGCCCCGCTCCGCCGTGGCCGTCCTGACCCGGCTCTGCCGCAGCCGTCCCCACCACCGGACTGGTGCCCTGCCCCCTGAACCGCCGGATTGGAGGAGAGGAGGAGCAGGGCAGTAGAGGAGAGAAGGGAGGTGGAGGAGAGAAGGGAGAAGGAAGAAGGAGAAGGGAGGAGAAGGAGAAGGGAGAAGGAAGAAGGAGAAGGGAGGAGGAGGAGCCTCGGCCACCGGCCACACCCCTCGCTGCCTCGTCATCACCGCCTTCGGACACCCATCACCGCCGACCCCTACGTACGTAGATCGTCACCGCCGACCCCTACGTATGTCGATATGTGTTTGTATGTGATATATGCAGAGGAACGCCTCGTTGTGTTGTATGCGAAGCAACGCCGTCGTTGTGTTGTATGCGGAGCAACGCCGCCTCGTTGTGTTGTATGCGGAGCAACGCCGCCTCGTTGTGTTGTATGCGGAGCAATGCCGCCTCGTTGTGTTGTATGCGGAGCAGCGCCGCCTTGTTGTGTTGTATGCGGAGCAACGTCGCCCCGTTGTTGTATATGCAGAGCAACACCGCCCCGTTGTTGTATATGCGGAGCAACGCCGCCCCGTTGTTGTATACCCTAGCGAGAACGACGATTCGCCCTAGCGAGAACGACGAATTCGCCCTAGCGAGAATGACGAATTCGCCCTAGCGAGAACGACGAATTCGTCGTTTATATGATTTGTTCACATATATGACTTGTTTATATATATGACTTGTTTATATGACTTGTTTACATATATGACTTGTTTACATATATGACTTGTTGACATATATGATTGTTTACATATATGAATTGATTATATATATGATTTGTTTATATGACTTGTTTATATATGTGACTTAGATTTATTTTGTTTATGACTTATTGTACATATATGACTTGTTTACATATATGACTTGTTTATATATATGTGACTTAGATAAATTTGTATATGACTTATTGTATATATATGACTTGTTTATATATGTGACTTAAATTTTGTTAAATTTGTTAGATATGGCTGCCCCGGGAGACAACATGGAGGAAGAAATGATAAATATTATTGCCAATGCTGGTGAGCAGGATGTTGATGACGGAAGTCAATACCTAGCTCTTGAAAATGAGCAAGAAAATGTTTTGCAAGAAAATACAGGCGAGGTATATATACTAAATATATATTATATGTGAATATTGTATATATTTCTATGTACAAAAGATATTTATTTATTATTATTTTTATATGTAGCCCTCTGGATCGGCGACCACAACGGCGAAGAGCAAAAATGTTCGAGGACCGAAGAAACCACTGGAGGGCCGGTGCATAATATCGGAATTCAACATCGAGACAGGCGAACCACTTGGTCCACATAAAAGGAGATTCATGGAACACTGTGGGTACCTTGTAAGGGACAGAATTCCGATCAGTATCCGTGAATGGAAGAAAAAGATCAACGAGCCTGATGTTAGTTTTGTCTCTGATGTTGACAAGAATTTGCTCTGGAATGATATCCTTGCCCATTTCACGTTGCAAGCGGATGATTATGATGATATCAACGATGATGAATTGAAGGAGCTAGTTCGATCATGGGCTATGAAGAAGATGGCCACACAATTCTAGACTTGGAAGAAACACCTATACAACACATACATCAAGAAGAACGAAACACCGAATTTCAATACTGCTACGAGCCCGATCTCGAAACAGAGGCCCTATTGGAATGATTTCGTAGAGTACAAGACATCAGCAGAGGGTGAGGCACAGGTGAGAAGGAACCAAGAGAATGTTCAAAAAAAGGTATACCACCATGACATGGGATCAGGTGGCTACGATACTGCCATTCCGAAGTGGCAAAAAATGGAAGCGGACATTATTGCCAAGGGGATCGAACCAGAATCAGTCAAGTGGCCCCCACGCTCGAAGAATTGGTTTTTTGGTCATGGGGGAAGGCTCGACCCACAGACCGGTCTGGCAGTGTATGGGCAAAAACTCAAAACAGCAGCACGCCGATTGGCTTTTGCTATAGAAGCTAAAGAGATTGGTGTGTTCAAGCCTAATAGAGAGAAGGATGAGCTGACGTATGCCATCGGGACTGCTGAACACACTGGCCGAACCAGAGGCTTAGGACACAACACTCCATGGGTTCATGGTTTCCCTAATGACAGGGAAACCTACCGAAGCCGCTAGAGAAGCAAGGAGGAGCAAGTAGCGCGGGTGACAATGTTGGAGGAAATGGTGCTTGAAGCAAAGGAGCGAGAAAAAGCAATGGAAGCAAGAATGCAGGAAGAAATCAGAAAGCAAGTGCAGATAGCAATGAGTATCCAGAGGCAGGCATCAGAGCCAGGAATGAATGTTAATATTAGCCCCCCTGGTCAGTTGAAAAGCAGCTGCGCTTCCACTAAGCTGCCAAAGCAAGATGACGCAGCGCTGCGCTGCGCTTCCCCATGGATGATGTCACTACTCTAATGACATCAATTGAGCTACATGTTCCAAGGGGGAATGACACAATCAAGGTCACTGCCGGTGTTTTTACTCCTCCAGACCCTACCAAGACACCAAGAATCTATGGGGCACCAATACAACCTGGATATGCTAGGGTCGCAGTGGATAAAGTGAGCAAAGGTTATGAGGATCTAGCTCTTGACATTCCTAGAGGTGATGGAGAGAAGACTCTAGGAGAAGCAAAGAAGGCATATATACTATGGTGCAAGCGCTACATCATTATCCCTAGGGCGTCTGCTCCACCGCTAGCAGACATTAGGTGCGGACAAAAGTTAACAAAACAATTTTTAATAATTTTCTATGGGCATGACTAATAATAAGCATTTACTTATATCTCATTATTTTTTGTACTCACAAAGCAGGGCCTCCGCCAACCAAAGTCCAGTTGTTGCTTCTCTCGACCATCATAGTGCTCAGGGCAATGATGACGCCTTCGAAGGCACTGCTGCATCCCCAACATCTCCAACTCCTCCGCCGAGGTCTCCAACACCTCCACCGCCTCCAAAGTCTACACTGCCTCCAAGGCGGTCTCCATTGCCTCCCCCACCTCCAAGGAAGCCAGCCCCTAAGAGGTCCGCCCCGCAAACGAAGCCGTTGCCCTACCCGCCGGCAAAGAAGCAGAAAGAAAATACTCATCCAGTTATTCCCCAAAAACTATCTTATGAGAAAAGTGAACAGGAATTAAAGGATGCAGTACAAAAAGAAGTGATAGATTTCTTTGAAGGTGCAAAATAGGCACAACGAGCGAGGGAGAACCCGGAGCCATCATACTTCTTCCTACCTCCAGATCAGCTAAGAAAGAAGTTGGAACAAAAAAAATGGGATTCTCTTAAGAGCGTCGCGAAACAACCGATATTGGACTATGACCGCTCTCTCACCAAGTCATATGAGGCGGCGCAAAAAAAGAAGAGAGTAGGGAAAGGTGTTGCACAACTCGGACAACAATCGCAACAATCAATCCCCCCCTTGTCGTTCCTAACGAATATGGTTCAAACTTAAACTTAGTGGAGGAGGTAGGCGGCTATGAGTCGTTTCTTCGGTTTTATGAGGACACTGGTTTGAACCTTGCCGAAGTGCTCGCTGAAGGACCATCTGCTCCGGAAGTGGATCCTTACAAGAAATTTGTATCAGGCCAGAGTCTATACAACCTAGAGAAATTAGGTGAACTGGTATGCAAATGTACCTGCTAAACGGGTGGTACATGTCGGCGTCTGATGCGGGACAAATCTATCTTTCTGTCGGAATTAGAAACCACCATTACTTCCGTGGCAATGACATTATCTATGTCGATCTTGCAGAATTACACCAACTATGCCACCTGGACTCTCTCGACAAAAGTCTCATTAGCTGCTATTGTCTGTAAGTGTGATTATTTTCTACTATATTCACAATTTCTTTATTATATATTTACAATATATATATTCACAATTTTCATGTATGCAGATATGAGATGACAGAACTTAGAAAGAGAAAGGATAATGATGTTGGGTTCGTTGATCCGTATGTCGTATACAAACACCCTAACCCCCCGAAGGATTATAAGCCTCAACCTGAGAGAAATCTCATGAATTTCTTAGTGAACGAACGCGACAAGAAGGAGATACTCTTCCCCTACAACTTCAAGTGAGTGTTATTATAAGTAATTAATGTCGATCATATATATGGGACATCAATATTTCCTTACTAGCTAGTTACCTCTCTCTCACACACACATATATATATATATGTTTATGCAACAATCACTGGATATTGATGGTCATCGATATGGCCAATAGTAGATTGAAAATCTTAGACTCGTTGAGAAAACCGCAAATGGAGTATCAAGACATGATAGATATTATACAAGGGTAATTAATTTAGTTTCTCTATAACAACATATATATATATATATATAATGGCGCCGATCTCTCAACAATTATTAAAGGTTAAATTATTTTTTTATTTTATTGGGAGCAGGGTTTGGAAAAGGTTCATTGAGGAACAAAAAATGAAACATTGCAAAGCGCCACTGGGTGTAATCGCACACAAAGTAAGTACTATAACTACACATTTATATTCAATTAACACCATATGATGATTTCAATTCACCCTAATTGATTTTTTTGTCGTAAAAGTGGGTTCTAAGGCAGGAGCAGGGTAACAACTACCGCGGATACTATGTTTGTGAGTTCATCATGGCGTACTCAAAGAGAACTCCTGAAGAGCAACTCAAAGTACGTATATAAATACTTTTTCCTTTATATTATTTCGATCGTATATTTACAATTTCTTTATTGCTCTCATTTGTATAAGTAATTACATGAGCAATACACATATATATATATATATATATATATATATATATATATATATATATATATATATATATATATATATATATATATATATATATATATATATATTAATACTTTTTCCTTTAACTTTTATTGAAGACTGAATGGTTGAAGAAAAGAGTCATACGACTTGACCAACTTAAAGCAATTCGAGAGACTATAGCAGGATTTCTAAATGACCAGGTCATCAACCCCAACGGCGAGTTCTACAATGACCCGAACGAAACGTGGATGCCAAATCTGGAGGAGTGAATTGCTAAGGATATAAACAATTTATATATCAAACCTTTGTAATATATATATATATATATATATATATATATATATATATATATATATATATATATATATATATATATGTATGTATGTATGCACATATTATATGTACATAAAAAACGTGTGTATATATATGATCATCATATATATATGCATGTACGCGTATATTCGTTTGTTATTTATGTACAAAGTTCGAACGAAAACTTACGCGTGCGAAGTACACATATATATTACTATTAGCAGCGTATTCAAAAATGTATTTTAATATCAAAACTAATCATTAAATGAAAAAAGAAACCAAAAATAGAAACCAGAAAAAGGAAAAAAGAGAGGGACATTTAGTCCCGGTTGGTGTTTTCAACCGGGACTAAAGGTCCTGCCCCATGGCGGTCCCTGGCCAGGCCTGGAGGCCCCCTTTACTCCTGGTTGGTGTTTTCAACTAGGACCAAAGGTCCCCC
Organism: Miscanthus floridulus; assembly: GCF_019320115.1. Classification (NCBI taxonomy): domain Eukaryota; kingdom Viridiplantae; phylum Streptophyta; class Magnoliopsida; order Poales; family Poaceae; genus Miscanthus; species Miscanthus floridulus. Next base: position 139,842,865 of record NC_089589.1, on the reverse strand, counting down.
TTTAGTCCCGGGCGTCAAGCCGGGACTAAAGGAGGGTACCTTTAGTCCCAGATTGGTGCTTCCGGTTGGGAAACCGGGACTAAAGGGGTTTCCCAACCGGGAGCAAAAAGCCTTGCTGCACCAGTGGTCCCTCTCTCTGGAAGGATTGAATGAGCCCTTCTCCTTGTCTTCATCATATTTCAGTATCCTTGATACTACCTCTTGGGTCTTCGGCTTATCAAACTTAAGATTACTGCCGGATGATTCTGTACTCCTCACATATATCCAATTCCTTGAGCGTACCTTCAAATTTGTCACATCGATATTCCCAGCAGCTGCGGTCTCTTTGTCCATCTTCCTAAACTGCTCTTCCTTGACATAGTAGCCACCGGGGCCTAGATGGTGGTGGTGTTTGTTCCTCTTTGCCGGCTCGGTGTTACGGGCACTGAGCTCCAATGCCTTTGGTTTAGTCTTCTGAGCCACGAGCTCCTCCCATTGACTAGGAGTTATTTTGCCAAACTCGTTGAAGGGAGTTAACCCCTTTTGGATATACTTTGTGTTGAGCTCCGACCTCCAACGTCGGAATGACTCTCCCATCATCTTGAAGGCATTTTTTTACCAGTTCGTGCTTACCCTCTAGAAATCTAAAATTGACCCTCAACTGCCTATCCCATAGTTCATTCTTTTTGTTCTGTGGTACCTCTTTCCAGTTAGCGATTGGTGGTTCAATTTATCTCTTACTAGGGCCCCGATCGTATTACGGAATCGTCCTCTTATTTCCTTCGACTCAGGATCTCCCCTGCTGGCTCGACCTCCGTTATCACATAGCATGTCTTATCTGAATATAGATTTCCTTTTCTATCCCCTCGTTTCCTCTTAGGCTTGGTAGTCGTGGTTGTCTCTTGAGGTTGTGGAGCAGAGGCATCGTGATCCGTCTCTGTGGCTGTTGCCTCTGCTCTCCTTTCCTCTTCTCTATCTTGTCCAGCAAGATGTCGCGGACGTCGACGTCGTCTTTTCTAAGTTTTAGGAGGGACTTGTATATACGACAGGTCAAAGTGTTAGCAGAGGTAACACAACCAAAGCTTTAGCAAAATTTACAAGCTAAGACTTTTTCCCTACCTCCTCGTTCGGGTCAAAATCCTTGTCCAAATCTTCCTTCGTTGGCCTCCTTCTGGCTTCAGGTGGGAAAGGATCCTCGGGACTTACATATCCCTCTTCTGAGTCATCATCATCATCATCATCATCCTCTTCTTCTTCGTCTTTAGCAGCCTCTCCTGCTCTTCCTTCTGCTCCCCCTTCCTCCTCGTCACACTGCTCCTGAGTAAGCATCACTTCTAGATCCTTTTCTAACTCGTTATCGAACTGCTCCTGAGTTAGCTGGTCCTCTAGTGCTTGCTGCTCATCATGCTCGGGGCATCGGGCTGCACTGTCTGGTGTCCGCGACATTATTTCGTGCTTTGTTCTAATAGATGCAAGAAAGTGTGCTTTAGGTACGCGAGAAGGTATAAGAAATAAAAAAGGTCTATAAACCAAAGTAGTCCTATAAAACAACAATATAAAAAAATGAGAAGTAGCAGTAGTAGAGGCCTCAGAAACATGTCAATCATCATCTGATCTTGAACTTGGAGCATCAAGGCATCATAACAGAGAAGAGAGGAGAAGGTAATGTAGGGGCGGCTGCTAATGATGCTAAGTTCCTCACAAGTTCTTGATCATCAGCTCATATTCCATATAATGTATGGACTTAGACAATTTCATCATCGGCAAAACAAAGGAGAGGAGAGGGGAGGGGAGATTTGGCAAAAAAAAGCAACAGCTGCTTAACAAACATAGAGAGGAAAAGGTGTAAAAACAAGCAGCTGCTGCTTCCCAAACATAGAGGATAGGAAAAATAGCCAAAAATAGTTGACTGCTGCCACATGTTTGGAAGACCCCTGCAGATCAAAATCTGGTAACTTAGTTCAGTAGAGTAGTCTAGGAGAGTAGCTAGCAGCCAGCTAGTAGTAGTAGGAGTAGCTAGCAGTAGCAAGTAGAGTAGTAGTAGTTCAGTAGAGTAGTCTAGGAGAGTAGCTAGCAGCAAGTAGAGTAGCTAGCAGCCAGCTGGTAGCAGTAGTAGTTTCTAAGAGTATAGGGAAGAGGGTAGAGCAGCAGCCAACACTAGAGTAGTAGTAGTAGTAGCAGCAGCAGCTAACACTAGAGTAGTAGTAGTAGTAGCAGCAGCAGTAGTAGCAGTAGTAGCAGTAGTAGTAGTAGTAGTAGTAGTAGTAGCAGCCAACACTAGAGTAGTAGTAGTAGTAGCAGCAGCAGCTAACACTAGAGTAGTAGTAGTAGTAGCAGCAGCAGTAGTAGCAGTAGTAGCAGCAGTAGTAGTAGTAGTAGTAGTAGTAGTAGTAGTAGTAGTAGTAGTAGTAGTAGTAGTAGTAGTAGTAGGAGCAGCAGCAGCAGCAGCAGTAGTAGTAGTAGTAGTAGTAGTAGTAGTAGTAGGAGTAGCAGCAGCAGCAGCAGTAGTAGTAGTAGTAGTAGTAGGAGCAGCAGCAGTAGTAGTAGTAGTAGTAGGAGCAGCAGTAGTAGTAGTAGTAGTAGTAGTAGTAGTAGGAGTAGTAGTAGTAGTAGGAGGAGCAGTAGGAGTAGTAGTAGTAGCAGTAGTAGCAGTAGTAGCAGTAGTAGCAGTAGTAGCAGTAGTAGCAGTAGTAGCAGTAGTAGTAGTAGTAGTGGTGGTAGTGGTGGTAGTAGTAGTAGTTGTTGTAGTGGTGGTGGTGGTGGTAGTGGTAGTAGTGGTAGTAGTGGTAGTAGTAGTAGTAGTAGTAGTAGTAGTAGTAGTAGTAGTAGTAGTAGTAGTAGTAGTAGTAGTAGTAGTAGTAGGACAGTAGTATAGAAGTAGCAGCCAGCAGTGTAGTTAAGAGCAGCAGCCAATGTGTTCCAGGAAATAAAGCCATTAATAAGAACAATGTGATAGAATACAAGCATCAGTACTACCATGTTGACAATGTGATAGGAAATAAAGCCAATTTGTTGACAGTTTAAATGAGCAATGGAGAAAATAGGATTTATTAACTTGCAAGAAGACTCACTGTGCATATATAAAACAGTGGGCATATATAAGCATATATTAAAACAGTTGGCATATATAAAACACTCTATTTTCAAGAGTTCAAGAGCCATCTGCTATATATAAATTGTTGTTAGATAGACCATAGAGGATCCAACTAGAACTAAGAGCAGTGTAAAGAAAGGGTTAAAATAGTGATTATGAATGCCAGCTACAAGACTTAGTAGATTTTATCCCAACACATGTCTGTGTAACTAAAAGGACAAAAGACATAACCAGAAAATAGCTGAACAGAAATAGATTACAAGTATTTCCTAAATTGTTATTGTTAAGTAAAAGAAATAAAACTTTGTTTCAATTTTCAAGCCATCATTGTGAAGCTCATCAAACTAACTTTTATGTAGTCTGGACATCCAATAAAATACGACTGTTAAATCTAGAAACAAAAAAGAGAGTGCATAATTCAGTGTCCTAATTATTGGCAAAAAGATACAGATGCAAAAGAGAGAGAAAATCAACCACCACATCATGCACCACTGCACCAGCTATTGTTGCCAGCACACAAGACAGAGTGGCAGACAGATCATAAAGTAAAGGTTCCAGAAACAAAGATGGGTTCACAATAACAATTTATAATGATTCGGCATCACTTAAATCAAATATCAAATGAACTCAAACCAGCTGGGGATGACCAAAAAGTAAAAGTAGCTTTTATATGAAGCGTCTCTCTTAGTGCAGAGCCTGTAACAATCTAATCTTCTATTAAAAAAATCCTTGTAATTTGTTATTGATTTCCAGCTAAGACCCTAACCAAACTAGTAATCTCACGAAAGAGTAAGAAAATGCCTCACTCGGCATCCAAGACAAGTTCCTTCAAATTTCTCAGCAACCAAAAAAAAAAACACTTCCAAAAACTAGCATGATCTTTCAGAAACAATATATATGCTGATAAGTGATATTGCTAATTCGAATACATGCAAAGGAAAAGATATTGCTAATTTATACAGACAAGCACACAAAGCAGTGCTTATTAGCACGGAGAAATATATTGAACCTGTCACTATATCGTGTAATTACGCACCTTGCAAGTAAGAAAATAGAGCCAGAAACAAATAGTAGATAACTTCTCAAGTTGCAAGTTTTGACCAATATTTTATTGAAACCAATGAATAAGGATTCATTGTTTGCAAGTTTAAAAACGCACAACCCAGTCAAAGGTCAACTTCGCAATAAGGCAAAAGCACAGGCAAGAGGTGTTTGTATTATAAATGACCAATTCCACAAGATGGTGATATTCAAATTGCTGCTGACTCAGACAAGCATATCATAAGCCACTAACACCTACAACTTGGTCCTACACGTAGACTAGCCAAATGGGCACATGGGTCGCCCTCGCATGCTACTTGAGTTTTCTCTATAATAAACCTTACCCCAAAAAAAAAGCTCTTCCCAAAAGTATCGCTGCTATGGCATACTACATGCCAGTTGCATTGCACAACAACCCAAAAGTGAATTCACATCGCCAGAAAAATCTGCACATGGCGTGATATTACTAATTTACGCAAGCCAGTGAATAAAGCGATTGAGATAAGGATATCACATAGCCACCACAACCTACAAATTTGGTTGTACACCTCACATAGGCTGCCAGTACAAGTTCCTAGAAATTTCTGTGAACCTAACAGTCAAAACTCTGTCCAAAACTAGCAAGGCCATTGCATGTATTTACACTGATGTTACCAATTTACACAATCAGGCACACAAAGTAATGGTAGTCAAAACAACTGAACAATGAGGCCACGAAGATGTGAACAATGAGGCAACGAAGATGAGATGGTTACCACTGGTGAAGGCACATGTCAAGCCCACTGAGAAGCTGATGGTGATAGTGAAGAGGCCGAGCAGGATCAGGTTGACTGGGTGCTTCTCATGGTAGAAGTACAGCGGGCACAACACTGCACACCAAAACAAAATGAACAATCATGTTCAGCGTTGCATCATTAATTGACAAGTAATTAGACATCCAATTCAATCCAAATAACATGCGATTAGGCCAGGTTAGAGGGGTCCTTGCTGTTCCTGCTAAACACAAAAACCCTCATGCCGTCACGAGTGCCAACCCACCCACCCATTGTGGAGGGCACCATGTGCAGGAACCACCACCATTCATCCATGCATATATATATAGCAGATCTATCTAACAAAAAAAATAGATGAGGACGCGTCCAGCCTATGACTTACATACCACACACGCGGGCCAACTGGCCGGGATGAGAGCGGCGGCGGTGGCGGCACGGCGAGGGTCGCAACTGATGGCTTGGAGACGTAGGGAGCAGGGACCGATGGCGTTCAAACCCTAGCCCCCACGGCAGTGCTCTGCGAGGAAGACGAATTAGAGATCTGGAGACGGAGCGAGCGGAGATGGGAGGCACACGAGTAGGAGAGGGGTGCCGCTCAAACCCTAGCCACCATGGCTTAGCGTGCGAGGTGAGAGGGCGAGCAGGCGACGTTGCACGCGAGGGAGAGGACCGGGGGATGGGGCGCGCGGGTGCGGAGAGGGGGCGCGAGCATCGGGAGAGACTAGTGGTGCGGAGAGGACCGGGCGTCGGGAGGCGGCGGCGGCGGGGCGCGAGGCAAAAAGTGGGCAGCCTGACGGCGTCGGAGGAAGAAGACAGCGCCCAACTGGTTTTCTCCCGTGCGCCCTCCTATTTATACTCGACTATTTCTAGGGGCGGTCCATGATCCAGCCGCCCCTACAAATGCATTTGTAGGGGCGGTTCCTGATCCAGTCGCCCCTACAAATGCATTTTTAGGGGCGGTTCCTGATCTAGTCGCCCCTACAAATATTTTCTATTTTAATAAGTTATTAATTCTGTATTTTTATATCACAAAAACACAAAGTAATATAAAAACAATTGTATATATGCACAAATATAATATTTTGTTTTATTCTATATATGCAGAAATATATATATATATAAACAATTGTAGTCAAAACAATTAGAAAACAAAAATTAAAAATTTGAATTTTAAAACTTCAACTACAATTTTATGACATTAAATGAAATAAAATAAAAATATTATAAACATAAAAGTTGTATAACTCATCAACATGTACAACTTTTATTTTGGTCATCTTATCATGTGACTTTGTTTGATCGATTCAAAATTTGAAATTCAAACAATTTTAACTTGAAACAATATTTTCAAAGAGTAAATAATTTCAGATGAAAAACTCATGAATACCAAAGTTGTAGAACTCATCAATATGTACAACTTTTATTTGATCATATTTTCATTTGACCAAATTTGAACAGTTGAAATTTTAAATTTCAATAAATGGCAACTTCAAACAAGATTTTGAAACCTTAAATGATTTCAACAATAAAAGTGGTGAACATAAAAGTTGTTGAACTCATCACTATCTACAACTTTTATTTTGGTCACTTCTTCATGTGACAAAGTATTAGCAAACATTGTTCACAAATTCACATGACTCATGGTTTCATGAAGTATACGAGACACATGTTGATTTGTGAACAATGTTTACTATCACTTTGTCAGATGAAGAAATGATCAAAATAAAAGTTGTAGATCTTGATGAGTTATACAACTTTGTTATTCATCATTTTTTTCAGCTGAAATCATTTAATGGTCGAAAATCTCGTTCAAACTTGTCATTTTTTTAAATTTGAAAATTTGAAGTGCTCAAACTTTGTCAAATGAAAATAATGACCAAATCAACACACTAACTTGATAGGGCAAGATTTTAGAAAATTTTAGGAAAAAAATCATCACATTTGGAGTTAGTATGAGGGAGAAAGACTAGTTACAAAGTTTACCCAGAGATTAAAAAAAAATCACAACTGTTCATGATGATCAATGATGAACAAGTGTGATTTCTCTTTTTAATCTGTGGCTGAAACTTGTAACTAAATATATAGTCTCACACGCATGCATAAATGAAGTCTTACAAACACACACTTACACAAACACTCCACGTTCAACAACTAGCTAGCCCGCTGTAACGACTTTCCCCTTGACACCTTTTCGTTCCCATGGCAATATGTCTTTGGGGAGGTTTTTTTCCATAATACTGATCTTCTTAGGAAAGTCTATGAATAGCGGCATCTCATCATAGTTATTGTAAGCTTCAACATCGTCCATGCCATCAACTCCAATAATGTGCTGTTTCCCGGAGGCAACCACGTGCTTTGTCTTCTTCTTCGGGGGGAGGTTACTTTGTGGGTCAGACATATAGAAAACTTGTGCGACACGTGAAGCGAGCACGCAAGGGTCATCTTGGTAGCCTAGATTCTCGAGGTCCAGGACTCTCAATCCGATCTCGTTCAGTTGGTGTTGTTTGATCCAGCGGCATCGAAACAGGGCCACCGTTATATCCCTTCCATAGTCAAGTTCCCATATCTCTTCAATGATGCCAAAGTATTGGATCTTTCGCCCCAATCCATCGAGAGCCTCTATTCGAACGCCGCTGTTTTGGTTCACATATTTACTATCCTTTGCGTGGGTATAGTACGTATACCCATTGATGTCATAAGCATTCCAAGATGTCACTTGTCTCGATGGCCCCTCCGCCAACCTACTAATGGTAATAGAGTCTATGGTTTCTCCAGGCAGTATGTTTTGGTCCTTCAACCATGTAGTTAGTCGTTGCTTGTGTTGTTTCATGACCCAATCATCCGAACGGCCATTTTTCTCCGCCGTAATGATAGCCAAGTGTTCATCAATGTATGGTTGCATCAGTTGTGTACTCTGCAAGACACTATAATGCGCCCGACTCACCTCTTTGTAATCATGGTCGATGAACACTTTTCTACCACTGGTGCCCTTCCCAGCCAGCCTACCCTTGTGACGAGAATTGGGTTTCCTAATCCCTTTCTGTACTTTTAGGTACTCTTGATAGCACTCGACGACTTCTTCAGTACTGTAACCCTCTATCATAGAGCCCTCTGGGTATGCTCGATTATGCACATATCGACTTAGAACCGACATGAACCCTTCATAGGACCACATTTCATGCAAGTAGCAAGGGCCCAATGCTTGTATCTGATGAACCATGTGAATCATGAGATGTGGCATTATATCAAAAAAGCAGGAGGTAAACACATCTCCAGTTGGTTTTGTGTCTCCACCACAAATTCATGTAGGTCACTCAGCTCTTGCTTGCCAATCGTCTTCTGTGAGATCTTCGAAAAGAAGTAGCACATATGGGTGATGGCCATTTTCAAGAACTCTGGCTTTATAGCCCTGATTGCAATAGGTAGAAACACTGTTAGCATCACATGGCAATCGTGAGCCTTGCAGTGTGTTATTGACAAGTCCTTCATCGACACTAGCTTCTTCACATTTGCTGAAAACCCAGTCGGGACTTTGATCCCCCTCAGGAAAGTGCATATAGCTCTCTTCTCGTCTAGTGTTAGGTTGAAGCACGCCACGGGCAGAGTGTATTTTCCATTAGCCTCAGGTACAGGGTGAAGCTGTGGCATAATGTTTAGCTACACCATGTCTTTCTGTGCTTTTAGACCATCCTTTGACTTGCCTGTGTCCATCAAGGTAGCAATGAGACTCTCAAAGACATTCTTCTACACGTGCATAGCATCAATGGCATGGGGGACCTCCAAGTCTGGCCAATAATGTAGATACTGAAAGAAGATCGATTGTTTCTTAAAAGGTACGCCTTCGATAGGAGGTGTGCTTCTATCTCTGTTCATCCCATCCGGATTCTTCTTTTCATAGACGACGCGTATGTTTTTCACCATTCTGTACACGTGTTCTCCGTTATGACGTCTCTCCGGAGGGGGTTCAATCTCTGGGGTGTTGTCATAAAATCTAAAGAACAATTTGCTGTGGTACTTGTGACTTGTCTTTAAGAAGCATCGGTTCCTTAGGTAAGCTATCTTCTTGGATGCATCTAGGTACACCGATGTAGTACCATCCAAGCAAACCAAACATCCTGTCTTTCATTTGATCTATCCAGACAAAGCAAACAACACAGGGTAATCATTGGTAGTAACAAATATTATTGCTCTACATATGAAGTCCTCCTTTCGGAACACATCGTACATCTGCTCCCCATGCCTCCATAGCCTCTCCATTTCTTGCATCAAAGGCTCGAGGAACACGTCTATATCAATGCCTGGTTGTTTAGGGCCAGAAATAAGAATAGTGAGGAGAAGGTACTTTCTCTTCTGACACAACCATGTTGGGATGTTGTACATGGTCAAGATCACTGGCCATGTGCTGTGGTCGCTCATCCTCTCATTGAAGGGATTCATTCCATCGGTGCTCAAGCCAAACCGTACATTCCTTCGGTCATCGCTGAATTCTTTGTGCTTCTCATCAAACCTTTGCCACTGACTACAATCAGCCGGGTGTGCAATCTTATTATCATCCACCTTGCGCTCATCATCCCACCATGTCATGAGTGTGGCTTCTTTAGGGTTTAGGAAGAAACGTCTCAAGCGGTCATTCACTGGCAGGTACCACATTACTAAGGCAGGAATTCTTCTCTGCTCACTCACCAACCGCCCCTACAAATAGCAACTCCAGGGGCGGCTGGTGATTGAGCCGCCCCTACAAATCAGACCCTATTTGTAGGGGCGGCTTGTAACACCAGCCGCCCCTGCTATTCCATTTGTAGGGGCGGCTGGTGTTTGGGCACCCGAGCACGCCACTGTAGGGGCGGTTCCATCACCAGCCGCCCCTACAAAAAATTTGAACTGTTGCTAAAAATTGTTTTTTACGTAGTGCGTCCGTCCCCGGCGCCGGCGAGGGAAGGGGAGGGGGAGCAAGAGAGAGAGAGCGAACCTTAACCCGCGCAGTGGCCGACCAGCAAAGGGCAGTGGCCAGGCCGTCCACGGAAGGGCCGGCGGTGGCGGCGGTGCGGCTGCGGCGGGCGAGGGTGCCGGCGACCCATGCCTATGCCCGCGAGGATGCACGGCTGTCCCGCTACGTCAAGAGAGAGAGAGAGAGGCGGCAGGGAGAGAGAGAGGAAAGGGCATGTCAGGAGGGAGGGGTGAGGGAGATATTTTTACCGAGCCAACTAGCACCGTACAGATGTAGAAAAGGCACTGGCCATCGTCTAATCTTCATCCAACGAAGCAAATTAAATCTACTAACGTGGATAGCCTGAGAGGCGGTCAAAGCAAACTGCTTTGTTATATTAGAATACAAACTTTGCCACAACCACTCCAAAAGTGATTGTCGCACCTATAGCACATCTCCACATCGGCCGCTGGGCATATATATGGGAGCCATGGCCCACAGCAGGCAGGTCGATCATGGTGTAAAAGTACATACAACTGGTATCCCATTGACTAGCAAATTGAGACTGCATTCGGGCCGACCCGTGGTGTGTCATCAAGTCGTTGGTCGTCACCACCACTGGTCCCAAGCTACCTTTAATTACTTTAGCGCCAGCTTGCTCCAATCCTTGTGAAGGGTTAAAAAGACAAATGACAAGTATAAAATTGGTCTCATTTGGGTTTCTATAAAACGGGACTAATGGTCTTTGTTCTCTCTAAAGAAAAAAGTATAACACCCTTAGTGCTCTGAAATGAGTAAAATTCAAAGAGCTACTCTAGGTGAACAAGTAAACAAAAACAGAAACAAATATAGTAACTTCTCATTTCGGGCCAGAACAGGGAGAGCCTGACACGGTACTAGGGGATACGAGTGCCGACAAAAGCCGCCCCAGCCATCAAGCAGCAAATCGCCACATCCCATCCCTTCCATCTAACAGGAGAACAAAGCATGGAGTGTCCATGTAATCACTAGGCGCGGTAGTGTCAGTGTTCACACCCTATGGGAGTGTTAGTGTTTGTGCCCTAACGCTAGTTCACCAATGCTGGATGCATAATAAGGGGCAATGTCCTCACTAACCTTCGTTACATTGGGAGCCTCTATGGGCAGTGCAGATCTGTCGGGTTCGATGGAGTAGGAGGCGCCGTCGTACTAGAGTGGATAGTCGTTGTTGTAGTCACCACTGAGCTAGAGGAGAATAGGGAAGAGGGGGAGAAGGGCGAGGAATGAACTAAGCAAGGGGCAAGGTGAGAGGATAAGGAGATAGGGACAAGACGGTCATTTCACATGCCCGATCCACACGGGAAAGGTGACCTGGAGTGCCATGTCGCCAAAAGTGGCAAAAATGAAGCGCATTTCACTGTCCATGTGGCAAATTTATGGGTGTCAAACTAAGGTTGGCCACTAGATGAGTGCCAACCATAAGAAGGGCAAAAATTTAAATTTTCATAAATATATATGTTACATGCAAAATATTTTCTTAATGACTCTTATACTAATGGTACTAACAAATTATTTGAAACTATAATAATAACAATGACATATATTTTATATAAGTTTTTACTTTAGATATGTTGGGACCTAGACATATGAGTAGTGGAGGCTCCTACATAGCAACAACTGTCCGCATGTTTTCTTAGCACGCAGGTATAAAGGAAGGAGCCTTCGGATCACCGAGAGAGGCCTTCGCCTCTGATCACCGACGAGGCGGAGGTCCAGGCACAGACTCTGAAGGTACCCAAAAGAGCTCCTTGGCGGAGGTCGGAGACCACGGGCGGAGTCTCCGGCAGTCTGGGCGGAGGCCCTACGGTCCCCGCCCGAATGAAGGGAGCTCTTACAGCGCCATGGCCCAAAGTAAAAAATGGGCCTCCTATGGGCCCGATGGTGAGGCCCAAATGGCAAAGGCGGTGTGTGAGGAAAAGACCCAGAATGCCCCTGAAGATTTGAACTGGTCCGAGGATATTCCAGGAATGTACCCAAGCTAGCATAGGGCAAAGATGTACGATGAAATAGTAGCAAACAATGTCCTATAAAAAGGGGCAGCCAAACCCTATGTAGAGGAGGTTGGTGAATGTATTTATGAAACCCTAATTGAGCCTAGACCCACCTACCACCTTCCTAACATTCACCTAGGGCACCCGGCTAGGTGAAGGTCCCTCCGTGTCCCACCTGCTGGAAACCCAGTTTTCCAACATTGGCGCCCACCGCGTGTCGGCCAAGTAAAACCCACAATGGCAAGAAAGAGAGCAGCCTATGTAAGAGCAGCTTCACAGTCCACCAGAAGGGGGAGGCCCAGGCGTAGCACCCGCAGCACCTATGCTACTACTACCGAAGAGCTAGACATCGAAGAAGACGCTGTGGAGGATCATCCTACGGCGACCGAGGAGGAACCGGTGCAAGAACCAACCCCAGAGCAAGTGCTCCAATAGCTCCAAGCTCAATTGTAGAGTACACAGCAGGAGCGAGGTAGGTTGGTGGCAACCTTCGCTGCAAACCAGAGGGCAGTCCAGGCATCACTGCAGGCAACGGAGATGAGACAACAGCTGGCTGTTCTGCAAGCTGAAATACAAAGCATGCAACCCACCTAGCCTCCTTCCAACACACATAGCCAACCCCATTCAACAAATCAAAGCCAACCCAACCCTTTGCCAGGAATGGCCGCCCAACCAACCTTTGGCACTCCTTACACCTTACCATCAGTCCACAAAACTATGGACTCCAAATCCCCATTGTTCGAAGGAATCCAAAACTCACCCTGGCCCTCTTCCTACAAACCTATTATTCTACCCAAATTCAATGGAAGATCCGATCCGTGCCCGTTCATCATGAGTTTTGAGGTAGCTGTAGCCTCCTCAGGTGGGAACGACACTGTCTTGGCCAAGTCATTTGTTATTATAGCTAGAGGTGATGCATTGGTATGGTACTCAATGTTGAGGCCAAGTTCAGCATATTCATGGGAGGACCTCTGCAACAAGATCATCACTAACTTCAAAGGGTTCAGCACCGAATCCTTGACGTCAATGGACTTGTTTCAGTGTAAACAAAATCAAGGTGAAGCCCTGAGGGATTATTTTCAGAGATTCGTGCAACTTAAAGAGAATGCACCAAATGTCCCAGTGGATGTGGCAATTGAGGCCGCAATTAAAGGTCTCCGTATCAGAGCTTTCGCAGCTCATCCAGATTGAGAGAAGCCAAGCACCATAGAAGAACTATATAGTGAGTTTCAGAAGTATTGTAGGTCAGATAACGACCTTCACAGAAGGCTAGAAAAGCAAAATCAGAACAAGTAGTACCAAGGGAGCAGCAGGAATGCTCAGAGAGGCAACAGAAGCCAAGGCTAGTCACAACCTCAGCAAGCGCTAGATCAACAAGTTTTTAATATAGAGCAGCAAGGGAACTGCCAGCAATGGCAGCAGACGCTAGAGGCAGCCCCAAACAAAGCACTACAGAAGTAGTACGAAGGCAACAAATACAATCAAAGTTAGAACTAGAACAAAAACCAGGAACCAAGACAGCGAAGGTAGTACTGTTTCTTCCATGGAGAGAACAAAGGGCACATTACCAGAGACTACCCAGATGCGAAGGAAACTCAAGAGAGGATAAAGAATAGGGCAAACCCTCAACCTCCATAACAACAACCTGCCAGAGAAGTCAACCATACCTTCGCTGCACCCTCGCAACAGCCTTATTGCCTAATCTACCCAAGCCTTAACTCTAGTCAAATCCACCCATCCACCTTAGCAGCTGCATACTATCCCAACTTCCTACCCGCTTGGCTACCAACTACACAACAGTAAGGGTAGGCCAGTAACCAGCGTACGGAAGCCAACCTCACCTACATAAACCCAAGTCCTCCGCACATAATATTCATAGAGACAAATCAGCCAGCTCAAGTTCACAATAGACAACTTGAAGCATTACCTCCACCACCACCTCCGCCACAGCTAGCTGCGCCCAAAAATGAGCCCAACCTAGAAAACCAGCTCAACCCTCATACACCACTACCCACTATTGGCATGATACTACCAATAGTCAGAGGTTCTTCAATGGAGTTCCAGACAAAGAAGCAAAAGAAAGATCATCTCAGGCTTGTCAACAACATAGCAGTGCAGCGACCACTGCGCTACACAGATTGGTCGAAGACACCCATTACATTCTTAGAGCAAGACTTGCAGTTGGAAAGCTACCCCTACATTGATGCTATGGTGATCAAGGCCAATATAGCAGGTTGGGAAATTAATGAGGTCCTGATAGACTCTAGGAGCTTAGTAGATATCATCTTCGTCAATGCCTTTGATCAGATGAGGTTAAGCAGAAGCCAACTATAGCCTTCGAATTCCCCATTGATTGGTTTTGGAGGAAAAAAAGTTGACGCATTGGGAGAAATCTCTCTGCCAGTGTCCTTCGGAGGTCAAGAAAATGCAAGAACCAAGTATGTAACCTTCGACTTAGTAGACCTTTACTACCCATACAACGCCATCTTCGGTAGAGGGTTTGCAAATAAGTTCAATACAACAATCCATATGGGTTACTTGTGCATGAAAATGCCCGCTTTGCACGACATCATCATAGTTCACGACAGCCAGAAGGAGGCAAGATATATAGAAAGAGCCATCTACAAGTCCCGGTGCAACATTAATTCCGTCGAGACAGCCAATAGCAATGCGCCGGAGCCTCCGGATATGCCGAAGGGCAAAACAGATCTCAAGGACCAAGAAGAAACAAAATCAATCCCCTTGGAGAATGTAGTGCGTGATAGGAAAGTAATTATTGGAGGCAAACTTTCAAAGCAAGAAGAAGCAGAACTAATATAGACTCTAGCCAAAAACAAAGATGTCTTCGCCTGGTCAGCCTCCGATCTATAAGGAGTCAGGAGAGACATAATTCAGCATTCACTCGACTTAAATCCAAAAGTAAGGCCAAGAAAGCAGCGGCAAAGGAAAATGTCAGAAGGCAGAATTCTGGCAATGAAGGCAGAGGTCCAGAGATTGCTAGACGCAAATGTTATCAGAGAAGTCAAATATTCAGAATGACTGGCAAATGGTGCCAAAGAAAAATAGGAAGATGAGAATGTGCAAAGATTTCACAGACCTAAACAGACATAATTCTAGTACTGCATCTGAATCAGCTGATACCAATCTTTACGCAAATGATTCCCCGATGACACAAACCTGGAAGCTTCGAGTTTTGTAACACCCTCGGTGTTACATTGTACAGTTTTTGCTAAAACAATGTCATGAGCATCATGTTTATGTATTATTGCATGTGGTAAAATGAGAAATTAAATTTTATTGCACTAATTCTCAAATTGAGCTCTAATTTATTCCTTGTCCAAGTATTCTCCCGCAGCCCCAATCACTTTCATTCATCCTGATCCAACTCCAGCTCTCATTATTCTTCTCCTCCTTAATTTCCCCTGCACGCACTCGGCACTCGCAAGCCCATGAAGCACGCTTCAGTACATTCTTTGGCAAGACACAGTTCTTTTACTTTGTCGTGTCAAGCAAGTCAAGTTGGCAGCATGACCGACCGGCAGCAGCATCGCACACGCTACACATTAAGCTCAATCACAAACTCTGCCCGCTGCGCACGCCGCTTGCTCTTCTGGTTTGCCTTGTGTGATATGCACTACTCTACTACCCCTAGTGCCAACTGGGATGCTAGTCAAAAAGTGCTTCCATTCAGTACCACTGACTTCACCATCTATCACGAGCAAGTACTTCTTGTTTTTCAATTTATTTTGCAGCATCTCCCGTGCCATTTCTTTAGGGCGATTTTTGTCGTCTTATGTCAGTTGCTGAGTAATTTGTTGAAGGATGTTGGGAGCAGTGCTCTACTGTAGCACGAAGTCAACACTGTCCACTGCGTCTTGCACGTCGTGCACGTCTTCCATAGTTCACCGCAGAAATACTGTTCATCATAGAAAATACTGTTGTGGTCCATGCCCCATATGCCTGCTCTCCTCTCCTCCTGATGACTGATGAGATGAGCCTACTAGCTACTACCAACTTGCACTGCTGCATGCCTATATCATATAACTCCTCATAGTACTAGAGTAGCACACATTACATTACCTAATGATGAGTCAAGGGTCAATGTGCCAAGGGGCAGCGCAGGGCGACCTACGGGTCTCTGATCACTGCTGGTACAGACATTCACATGCTGTCTTCTTAATTATCACTACTACCACATATGTTTTGGGATGCCTCTGCATGCAACATGTTGGATTGGAAAATAAAATTCAGGATTTATTTAGTACAGCGGCCAGATTTAATTGTTACTGTTATTTGCGTTATTTCTGAGAACTAAGCAGCGCGTCGTGCAAGCTAGTTATAGTAGAAGACACTGTTCACCATGGAAACACTGTTCATCCGAGCGACACATCGTGCGCAAGCAACGCTTTATTACCTTTAAGCAAGCTAGTTAGCCACTAACCTTACGACGTGTCGTTGTCGCGCCTTTGTTTCTCCATTCCCCCGTCTCCTGTCTTTAAAAGGATACGACGAGCCGTCCTGCTCCGCTGCTCACTTACTTCTTCCTCTCAAATCAAGTTTCTCTGTTCCTGCCCGTGAAAGCTGCGTCTATCGATTTCTCCCCGAGCTGTAATCGACCGAGGTAGCTAGCCTACAAGAATTCCTTCATTCTCCTTCTCCATTATTTCCTTGACCCGTGGTCTCATCTAGTATTTCTAGACCCACAGCCATGTGCAAGTCAACAAGTTCAATTGCGTGATTAGTCTCCTCCAATAATATTATTTTCTTCATCTCTAGATCTCATTTGAATTTATTTATTTATTGTGAAATAATTTTTGTTAGATTCCTAAATTCCTGATCTATCTGTTGGTATATTTTGTTCGTATGGTTCTGTGATATTTTAGGGTTACTTATTAATTCTAGGTTGCTTGTTATTATTATGGTTATTCAGAGAATGAATTTTTGTGATGCATTGGTAGAAGTGCTAGCCCTAAAATCCTTTTACAGTAGGTTTATTGTATTATTATGTGCTCACTATAATTTTTGTGGCCTTAGAATAGGTTGATAAATATGGTAGCTAGTGCACCTTGTTTTATCATATATATAGTAAATTGATATTAACAATAAAGTTGCCTTTAGTTGCTAAGATAATACATGAAATGTTTCATACCTGTTTAGTGGCAATAATAAGTAACTTTGCGTATTTGTCATTAGAGTTAGCTTAGTAGCTTGGTAGATGTATTCTTATTTTAAGAGTTGTTGTTGCCGTATTACTAAGCGTTGCATCATCATTTCATACATGTAGATAATGAGTTGGTAGAGTTCGGGACTGCGGGCGAGCAGGAGTACGACGAAGTCGTCGAAGAGTACGAGGAGATCCTCGTGTAGGAGGACGTCCCGAAGCCATCAGTTGCTGACTTTGTTGACACCGCGCCTGCTTAAGGCAAGGCCCGGTGCATAACCCTTACTTTGAATAATAACCGGATATATATCTATGATGTGCATTTATGTTACAGGCATTTTATTGAAACTACATGCATAAATATATCTACCTATGAGTCCTACTAGTACAGGTCGAGTAGCTGCTATGCTCAGGATATCGGTAGCGTGAGTAACCTGCTGTTACTCGCAAATAGGTGATAAATATGATCACTCATGATAAGATGGTGGAAAGGAAAATGGTGGCCGGGCAGGGATATGGTTGGGTTCTGGTGGGTGTAAAGGGTTGAGTCCTGCGGCCAACAGGGCATAGCTCGGTTACACTTTTTCCCTGTCTGTGTCAATTAAGGACCAGTCGTTGCATATGGCTCTAGGCAAGTCACAGATCTATTGTCCTGAGCACATACTTGGGTATGGGCATAGGGAAGGCTTGTTGCTCTTTTGTCGTGGATCCGGCTTTTTCCGGACTGACTAATTGGAGGCGAAGATGGTGGAGGTCCTTGCACTGCACTGAGTCCGAGACTCAGGAGTGGGGGCTTGGAGTCCAAGTTTGGACGGGGACCTGGACACCCAGGACAGGAGAGTGATGGGTTGGTCCTACTTGTGCCTAGGGTACAAGCGGGGCGTGTGTCTTCGGGGCACCCAGCTGGGCACATTGATTCGCGAATCACCGGGAAATCCGGTACGGCTTGTCTGCGGTTTAGTACCGTAGTAAGAACTGAAAGTTGAAAGGAGAAGAAATGGAACTGATTGTTCGACCCTTGCTTGAAAGTAGAACATGTGCTTATATAGACTGGCTAGATGATAACTTAATACGGCTGATAATAATAACATAAATAAGGACTCACTATTAGTATTGCTTTTTGCTAAAATAAACCAGCAAACCATAAAGCTTCTCATATATTCCTTGGAGTCGGGAAATTATTTCCACTAGTTGGATAAGTCTTGCGAGTACATTGTGTACTCAGGGTTTATTTACCCCTATTGCAGGTGATGCATGAGAAGTACCTTTGTGTGGAGGATTCTTCTGGTGGGCTCAAACGGATCCTCATTCTTATCGCTAGATGTTTATTTTAAATTCCACTGTTTATCATTCCACACTCTGATATTTGGTATTGTAATAATGTACTTTTAAGAAACTCTGATGTATGAAATGGACAAGTATTGTAACTCATTCTCATTATTGGATCCTTGGGAAAATTGTGGATCTTTCGGGTTCTCCCTTGGGGTGTGCCCGACGGATACCGCCCACTGTAGCTTGCTTTTGGGGTGCTTAGTGTCTGGTGGAAGACGAGCACCTCCATAAGCGTGTTATTTCGGGCGGTTCTACCATAAGTTCCCACGTTCTCCTTCCCAAATTTTGGTGTAAACAGTTCTAGTTTAATTTTTGGATTCCATGTTTGAGCTCCCAAAACACTGCTTAACACTATTCTCTTTCCAAACCTAAAGTTGCATTCTTATCTACACTATTTGCTCATCATTTTTACATAAGCACTATACACAAGTTATATATTTTTTTGTTTATAGAAATTGCTTTACCATTTCACGTAAAAGTTAAGTTTAAAACCCAAGAAACTCTTTTATGAACATTTCGTAGGTCTTAATTAGGGTGCTAAGTGAGTTCGTAACACCAGAGGTGTAACACCGGCCCGGCAAGCCCCCCGCGTGCCACCCTCACCTCACCCCCCGCCCGTCGCCCCCACCTCGCCACCTGCACGCCGCCCACCCACCGCACCATGCCCGCCGCACTGCACCGCGCCTGCCCGCCGACCCCATCCTCCTGCTCTCGGCGCACCGCGACCTCGTCGTCGATCCTGTTGTCCACGTGGTAGGTCTGCTCCACCCGGGCATGACCCCAGCCCCTGCTCCGACATCCATGAGCCGGCCCCTCCCCGCCGGCTGCCCCATCCCTGCTGCCGGCTGTTCCATCGGTGCCGCCGGCCATCCAAGTGCCGAGGGCTGTGGCCCTTGGAAAGGGACGGGGGAGGGGCTGGTGTCTAGCTGCAAGGCCGTATCACCTGCCATGCCCAACAAGTTTGGCTAGTGTTTTCTCCTCCAACATCGCCTGCTCTGTTTGTTGCACTCGTTGGACAGGTCAAATTCATGAATATGCAATGTAGGTACTTAGTTAGCTTGAATTGTAGTGCTAGTTTGATTATTTGCTACTTACTACTAAATGTGATGACGTAGGTAGTTGATTTACTTAGTGAGATAGGTATGTAGATAGATACATATATAGATACATAGGTACATAGATATAGTTAGATAGCTAGTTGTATATTTAGTTATTTAGGTAGGATTTAGCTATTTAGTTACTGGATTATATCTATATACTTAGTTATTAACATATTTAGTTTGGTTGTAGTTAGTTAGTATGTATTAGATAGGAACTATATGAAAACTACTTTGGACTAATGATTTGTGTTTGAATTTGTGTATGAACTACTAGATGGACAACCTAGTGAGCATATATCATGGAGGCTCCATGGAATGAGATCGCAATGGATATGTTTAGTTTATTGATATGAAAAAGTGTGCCTGTGTTGTTCAATGAGAAGACTTCATTTAGTGAGTTGGTTGCAAGGGCTCGGGAGGAGCTACATTGCCATGGAGATGATGGCATCGTAGTTGAGGGTGTACTTCACCTAGGTTCCCCTCCCAACATCCTAAGGAAGATGATCCCAATTGGGTGTATGGATCAGTGGGAGAACTATGTGAGATCGGCTATGAAGAGCCAGTTCTAAAGTTTGGACGTGGTTGTGCGTTGGGTGGTACTTGATCGCATCCCTCATGGGTTTTCTCTGCCAATGGGTCAGCAAGCACACTTTGACGCTCCCGTCCCAGAACCTGATATGGATGTGGAGGTTGCAACTACGATTCTCGATGCTCACTCTGCCCCCAATGAGGTAGTTGGAGATGGTTGTCGGACTCATGATGTTGTGGCAGATCCTCCTCATGAGATCCTATCGACACATAATTTTCGTCTTGTGCCGAGGACACACGCAGCAAGCCGAAAGGGTCCGCTCGATGGAGCAGATCTGCCTAGCTTCAGCGCAAGGGTGGTCGATCCTACACAATTCTCCTGAGATGTGCCAGTCAATTTGACCCTACAATTGACAAGGAGAGAAAGCTTATTAGTAATTAAGGGCGGAACGTGCCGGTGTTGCCAGAGAGTCCTAAATGTGTGGCTCTAAGAGCCGATATGAGAGGAGATCGACTAGATAGTCGATTCCAGCATATTCATAAGAATAAATTGATTAAGGCTCATGGAGTTGTATAAGAAGAATCGGTTATCATTCATGATAAATATTATTTAAGCAAATATTAATCAATGGCAATAAGATATCAATGATGATCGGTTTATACTGAGTCAATGCTTATAAGAAACCGAACTCCTTTTTATATAAAGAAATAATTCAACACCACTTAACCATTTAATAAAGATAAATCAAATGAACATGTTAGATCTCATCTATCGCCATGACCAGTGGGGCATGAGGCAGAATCATGCAGGCCGTAGAAACAACAATAGACTCGATGACCCTAACTCATTACTAATATCAGTGGGGCATGAGGCAGAATCATGCAGGCCATAATACAATAATAAGATCATGGGGCTAACATATCTTTCAACTTATCTCTACTTCAATCATCTCGTAATGTGAACTATTCGTGAAAGCGCTCGATATCGGCTAAACAGCCGATTCAGGCATAGCGCACAGTTAAGGTCATGCCTTCTCAGGAACGGGTCAACCAACTAACGATCCCCACTCCATGGTGCCAATAGTGGGGTGAGAGGCAGAATCCCACATGCGGTGATGACGGGCCATGGAACGATTTTCATTAACTAATAGATCTACTCGAGATCGGACATGCCTTAACTGCATGCTATGCACGATTAAGATTGATATAAAACAGCCGATAAAAGCATAACTCATCGCTTAAGATGTAGATTAGATCAATTTTAGATTAGCAAACGATGAGTTAGATAAGATATAAGGCCGATCTAGTTCAATCTCAATCGGGCAGAGTGATATTGCTGTAAGTAGATAAACAATGAAAGCAATAAGTAATATCGGTAACTTAATGAATCTACCAAAGACTGCCATACTAAGGTAGAGCCGATAACTTGACCTTGATCTAGTTCAAGCAGTGGGGTGTGAGGCAGAATCACACATGCCATACTTGAACTAGACAAGAGTCGATAACTAGCTTATAACAGAGTCGCAGTGGGGGTTGACCGGATTGATGCAGCCATACAAACAGAGGTATAAACCATGACGGTACTTATAGACAAGCACTGGAGGTCGACCAGATCGATGCAGTCGTACTCGCTGAAGAACTCGCCGAAATCTACTCTACTCCTACTCCTAAGGGGTGGCCGGAGCCAAAAAAAAGTAATTGACTTGTATTTGATTGATTATGTTTTTTTACAATAGCCGGGATTTGATATTTATACCCGGAGCCTAAACATGAATCCTACTCGAGCACGATTTGTTACAATCTTTGGCATAAAATGAAAACATTCCTAATTTAAGATAACTTGGACTCTAATCTTTCCCTTTTTGTAGAGTCCAGCATGTCTCATCTCATTGCTGATCATAGCCTCTGTCGTTATCTGCTGGCGCTACCTGAAGAAAACCGATTCTAGTGCTGCATTCGAATCAGCTGGTTTCGATCTGTACGCAATTGATCCGTTGCTGAAATGATTTTGGGAGTTCTCGAGCTTCTGAGATCCTTCTTCCAAATTCTGGTGTAAACACATGCCCCCCAATTTTGGGATAAAAGTAATTTTATTCCAAAATTGTCATGTCTGCATCCTTGATTGGTCCACAGTCACGGGTACAAAACCTTGATCTAGGGTCCACTATTTTTCGCCGCTTGCGTCCATTCATGAGCCTATGCCTCAAAACTTTTTACAAGAGCATCACTGTTTCACGGGTATTTGGATTCATCTTCCTGGGCCGGCTATAAAATGCTTATCCGACCCTGGCGAGAGCAACTCAATACTTCAGCCATGTTTCTCTTCCATCCGTCTCTTCGAGTGCTCCCAACTCCGCTGGGCCCTCCATGGCCTATCTCTTTTGCGATAAAGATCTTGAGCGGTTAGAAGAATTCTTGTGTATAGGATGGTTGTGTCGCTTATCTTAGCACCTTATTGAGCAAGAGAATCAGTTACTACGGTTAGAAGAATCCTTGTGATATAGCCTAGGTCTTCTCTCCATGTTCGCAGAGCTGTTCTAGTGTTTGCAAGGGCTAAAATGTGTGGACACTCTCCTCTTGTTTGCTCAGTCAAATGCCTATCGGGCAAGCCGCGAGCTTCTTTCCAGTGGTTTCCCAGTCACTGAGAAATCGGCTGGGTATCCATTAGGCAGGCGGCCTTTCTTTTTCTCTGTCACAATTTTATCAATGGGCCAATGTGACTTGGTTTATGATGATCCTCGACCTTATGGGGATCTGGACTCCTTTCAATCTAAAAGAAGCCTTGGTGGGTTGGTCTTTGGTCCATGTAGATTCTTCGTAGCCGTCCCACGATGCTTCGTAACTTGGGGAAGTGATAAGTTTGAATCTGTTACCTCTCTGTTATCCATCCCCTGAATTCCTAGAGTGTCGATCCGTTTCCATTTCTGATTTCAATTTCATACCTCCGGTGAAACCGATTTTGCCTTCCCAGGCTATATATACGGGCCACGACTGAGGGTCGACAAACAACCTACTTCATCTCAATCCCTCTGCATCCTCAGTATAGCCCCTATTTTTTTAGTAAGCTTGAGATCATGGAGAACAACAAGAGGTCTGCTGAGGGGGCTCTTGATAGATCTGCATCATTGTGCCAGCGCCTTCATCGTCAAGAGGGTGCAGCCCGTGATGCGCCCACTGCCTCAGGTGATAGGGCCGACTCTATTCGGCCTCTAGGATCTTCCTTGTCGATAGCTTATCGCTAGCTTCCTTGCTACCCGAGGTGGCGGATTGGCAATGAGGACCTGCTCGCCTCCATTGACAGTCACGGCCAGGGTCTTGCCAAATGTCTCTCTCTCGTGGAATCAACCCTGGCCATGGCTCGATGCTGATCGCCTCTCGTGGCTGATTCAGTGGATGATAAATTGGCCAAAGCCGAGGTCAGAATCATGGGTGAGATATCATAACCTTTGTTTCCTTTCAATTTCACCTTCAGGATTCTAATCACCTCCCTTTTGAACTCCTCAGATTTGTCCTCCCAACTGGAGAGCCTTCAACTAGCTGCGAAGTACGTGTCAGGATTTGTCAACGCCAGAGGTGCCATCCCAATAGTTTGCTTGTATGACATCCCTAATCGCGTTAGGGAGGTCGCTCTCCATGGCATCCGTCATGGTGCTACCATGGCGTTGGTTGCTGCACAGGCTCGTTCTGGCCACAATCTTCGGCTTCTTCCTCATGGTTTTCCAGATGCGGTGCACCCCAGGGAGCATGAGCGTTTAACTGAGGATTTCCTTAGCGCCGCCAACTCCGTGGCCTTCAACACCCTAGACGATGACATAGTAGGCAAAGTGTTTTCCGGCCCATAACTTGTAATAGGTGGTATTTAGCAAATAATTTCTTCATCTTGAGTGATTTCTCCTTTATTTTGTACTCCATATTATACGCATCACTCTGTTGGCATAATCGATACGCATTGTACCGGCTTTCACCCCTTCGGGTTTACTTTCTCGCTAGCAACAATACCCTTCGGGTATCGGCTACTAAAACTGACGATCGAGCAAATCGGTTGTTAAGTACCAATCCAAATGCTAGGGTAATATCCCTTCAAATATTTCCCATTTGATTGCTCTGCCAAATTTTTCTTCTCCTCTCAGTGTTCCCAAGATGTACCGAGCGCACAACGCTTGATCCGATAAGGTTTCTCCCGATTAGGTGACCATACCAGCTATCTTTCCTTTGGTTGCCAAGGGTAATCCATCCCTAGCTTCCTCTGGAGTCTCATTGCTATTGACCGTCATAAGTACGTCTTTGAGAGCATCCCCAGATTAGCCGAAGAAACTAAACAGGTCACGAGAAATGATGCCACTCGGCTAGAAATATTGAGAGCGATCCATGCTGTTCCAGACTTGAAATCTGCATGTCAACGCATGCCTTGTGTAGAATCAATCATACTCTGTGTTATTTAATTGCACTTCTTGTTTCGGCTAAAGAGTCAATTTGATACAGCCGATCCCAGACTCCTAATCCAATCAAGTCTAAAAACACGACTTTTATTAAAAGAACCCTTCGATTTCCTACCTTTAGTGGCTCAACGCCGCACTCCCATCGGCATTAGTGAAGTGGCGCTTCCCCTTCTATTAATTGCGATTGCCTTTTACGCGTCTCGAGGCGTTCGCTTCTTCGCTTCAGGTCCTCAAATACCAGCCGGCGGTTTCGGCCTTGAACACATCTCCACTCGCAACTGTTCCTTTGCTCTTCTCCGCCTACCGAAATCCTGTAGCAGTTTTTTTTCTCCTTTTCGTAGATCTAACCATTCTTCATGGCTGGCGAAGACAACCGAGGCAAGCGTGCGGCGGAGGAAATCCCGAAAGAGAATATGCCGATGAACCAGCGTCTCCGGTGCATGAGGTGAGATTGACATTCCTTGTTTATGATGATGAATAGTTTTGACTTGCCTACAGGTTCTTTGTGAATGACATTCTCCGTCCTCTTCCCAGGGCCGACGGGCCCTCTAACGCCGCATCTTCCGTGTCGGCCTCGTCGTCGGATTCTTCAGACTCTTACAATGGCGACGACGCCTGGCGCTATCTTCATGAGTGGAGGATGGCTCAGAACCGTTATTCCAAGGTGACTTGGGGCCAATTGGAGATTCGCCTCGGGGTCTCCCATGCCGCCCTTCATGTGGCTGAGGAGGAGGCCAGCGCCGTCCGAGCGCGGCTGGCCGAATCCGACGCCATGGTGGCGGGTAAGATGAACTCCATGCATGCTTTTTACTCTAACTCCCATTATCTTCATCCTGACCATCTTCTCATTTTTGTGATTGTCAACCTTGACAGCACAGTTGGAATCCCTCCAACTGGCGGCGAACATGGCCGTAGACACTGTTAACGCTCGGGGTTCCTCTATCGACGCTCGTCTCCAAAATGTCCCGGTCTGTGTTCGGGAGATCGCCCTCCATGGCGTTCGTCATGGTGCGGTGGTGGCGCTGACCACGGCACAAGTCCAAACTGGTTATGAGCTCCATGCCATGGAGACAGGTTTCCCAATGGGCGATGGCCTTGAGGAGCATGAGGACCTACTTGAAGAATTCACCATGGCGGCGGAGGCTGTAGTAGACATTACATCCGTTCAGGATGTGGTGAACAAAGTCTTTGACTAGATTGTACTTAGGGGAACCAATGAACAAAGACTTCTCTTTCATAAATGCACCTCAGTGCAATGCCCTTGTGTACAATTGTTTTATCTTTTTGTTTTTGCTCTATAGGCGATACATATCATATCGGCTTTTACTGTCTTTGAAGATATTTCATTTTTGAACTAGAGGCGATACCCTTCCTGATACCGGCTATTGGAGCCAAGAATGAATCGGCTATTAAATTTAGATGTTAGGATAACATCTCTTCAAGTCTTTTTTTTTCATTCCAAAGATCAAACGACCGATCAATCCAAGTCAAGCATCCTCTTAAGCGAAACATAACTTTTCTTAAGAAATCCATTAACTCTAAATCACACTTGCGCTTCAACTAGGCATTCACATACGTCGGCCGAAACCCATCTCTAGGATTAGTACTTATTTTTCCTTAATTTAATGGCCGACGCGACGCCACGATTATTGATCAAAACAAACTTTCAGAGCCGATTGCTTGAACCGGCTATTGGCCTTCATTATTAATCCTGATGAAGCCTCCTTCCCATGTTTTGCCAGAAAGGCATTCGAAGTCTCCTAGCTCCCAAAACACTGGATCGGCTGTTGTAATACTCACAGACTCATCAGCACGAACCATTTTGATACCATCTCCATGCCATTGAATCAAACACTAATGCATGGTCGATGGCACACAACAGTTTGCGTGAATCCAGTCATGACCGAGGAGTAAATTGTACGACCCTTTCCCATCAATGACGAAGAATGTAGTGGGCAGAGTCTTGCTTTCAATTGTTAGTTCAATGTTTATTGCCCCCCGGGTCTTGGATGTATTTCCTCCGAAGTCTCTAAGCATCATGTCGGTCTCAAGCAAATCTCCTGGTCCCTTTCCAAGCTTACGGAAAGTGGTGTAAGGCATAAGATTGATAGAAGCACCTCCATCCACCAATATCTTATTCATCGGCATCCCATCAACAAGACCTTTCATGTATAAAGCCTTTAAGTGCCGATGCTTGACTGGCTTATCAAATATTGCTTGCTGCACAACCGTTAACTTGGCAACTATCTCTTCATACTCTGATTCATCAAATTCTGAATAAACTCCCTGATCTGCCGGAGCTCTGAATTCTGATGGCAACAGAAAAACCATTTGGGTATTAGCCGATGGTTGCTTTTCTATCGGTTATTTGCTTGGTACGCCACACTTGAGTCTTACCGGATGCCTGAGCCTGTTCCATTTCTTTATTCCTTAGGTGTTGCACCCTTCTCTTCTGGCTTCTTGTTAAATCTCCTGAGCACCACTGGCCTTCCTGCCAAGCATACTTTCTTCCGGTGCCTTCCTCTTCATGATCAGCCCAGTCCTGATCAACGACTCTTTTTCCAAGCCGATCATGAACACTTTTATTTTTTAAGCACCGGTCCATGTTATTATGATGATATGCATCCTGGGCATGGATAGACAGATGATTGATTTGAGATTGCCTAACCTCCCAATATGGATTGCTGCATTCTAGACAGTTATGTCTGGTAGGCAATTTCAAACCTTCGTTCCAGTAGTATCTGAAGAAAGGACAATTCCAATGCGATTCATCTTGCTTTCTTTTATACCTCTTTTCTTCCAGTAGACGCTGGTATTCTTGATCCTCTAACCATCGTTGATAATCCTTTTCCTTCTGCCGCCGCCACTTATTCAATAGGATTCGAGATGTGACTCGCGGCTTTGTCGCTCCATCCTTTGACGTTTCCCCCTATTCATATCGGCTCTTTTGCTGATCACGATGTTTTCTAATTTCTCTATATTCATCAGCCGATATTTGCATCCTGGGATCGACTATTCCATCTTTTCTTGATTTGGCCGATGTTAGGACCTTAGTTTTTCCTTTGAATAGCCCAACGTCAACCATATTTTGATCTCCTGGGAAAGGATTATCATCAACTTTCATTTTTCGAGGTGTATCAAACTTGAGCCTCCCTTGCTAAAGCGCCTTCTGTATATGCTATCGGAAAATTCTGCACTCATTAGTGAAATGAGAAGTAGCATTATGGAACTTGCAGAACTTCTTATTCTTCAACTATTCAGGGGGCAACATAACATGATTGTCCGGCAATTTGATCTGGCCCTTCTCAAGTAAGAAGTCAAAGAGCTTGTTCAATTTTGTGACGTTGAAGTCATAGCTCTCCTCGATTCCTCTTCCCCAAGGATTGGGTACTATCACTGTCTTCTTACCCCAATTCCATTCAGCTGCAGCAACATCTTCTTCTTCATCTCCATAGCTGTCATCAATCGAATATGGATCATAAGCTTCGACTACTGTGGTATTCTTCTAGAATCGGGTATCTATGCGCATACTCTGGAATTGGCTATTGAGCGCTGCTACTAGTTGAGCCAATTGACCCAAGTTGTCAAATTCTTGTCCCAGCAGCTTTTGTTTCCACATTGGCAGCATTCCTTGGACAGCTAAAGCAGCTAGCTGATCATCGGCCAAGCTCAATGAGAAGCACAAGTTCCAAGTCTCTCGGAATCTCTGAAGAAACTCAGTGCCCGGTTCGTTAGTCCTCTGTCTCATGGTTATCAAATCTGTTATCTTCTTTTGTCCAGTCCAGTGTAAAAATATGTTTGAAACTTCTTCTCTAGGTCAGCCCAATTGGCAATGGAGTTGACTGGTAGTGACAAAAACCAAGTGAAGGCTGGCCCTGACAGGGATAAGGAGAAGAAATGAACTCGATGGGCATCCTCAACTGATGCTTTGCCCAATTGCGTAAGATACCGACTGACATGTTCTATTGTGCTTGTACTGTCTTGACTAGTGAATTTGGCGAACTCTGGGAGCCTGTAATTTGTAGGAAGAGCGACCAAATCATACCATTCTAGATATGGACGTTTGTATGAAAAGGTTAGCCCTTTTGGCTTTAGACCTAACTAATTCTTCATCATCTTGGTCACCTTCAGCAGCAACTCGCCAGCTTGTGGATTTGGATTTCTCGGTACTTGCTAACCCATCTGTGGATTGAAATCTCATGTGCCTTGATATCCTGGATTTGGTATCATGTGGAGAGTGCTATAGTCTATGCCATAGTGATACCCTTGTGGAATCTCAATCTATTGAGTCCTCTACTGGCTTGCTGCTTGAAGTCTCTGATTGTAGACATAAGGGTCTACATCTCTACGGACCCTTTAAATTGATGGTGCTATTTTTTGAGCCGACAACGGTATATGGCCTGATGTGCCAAAATTGATCATCTGGTTCTGACTTTGCCCCACCGGCTGTTGCACATGCTGTATCAATGGTCCAGGATTATACTGTATCTGATTTGTAGTAGTACCTAGAGTTTGTTTAGACAAACCTTGAAGTGCTTGGACGTCACCATTATTAGCTGGTGCTGCTTCTTGATGGCTGGTACCGACTAGATTAGCCCCTTGGGTCGACGGATCTGGGATATTGTAACAAGTCGATCCAACCTGACCAGTTGGAATTCCATGAATCGCCTCTTTCATGGCGTTGTGAAATGTGTTAACAAAAGCTTCATTGCGGCTTGATATGGCATCACGAACAGATTTGTCTATGGCTTCCGTAAAGAAATGCCTGTCTTCAGCCTCGACTGTATCTGTCTGCCCGTGCAGTAGAACTCTTGGTAGTGAAAATTTCCAAATAATTGTGCTGTCACGTGTTTTAGTGTAGGACAACAAACACTTCTTCTGAAATTCTTTTGTAGCTTTGTTGATGGTATCCTTATCTTCATCAGGTAGGTCTTCATAATGTACCATAAGGATGTTGTCGTTGTTGTGAATCGCCATGACGATTGTGGGGTCCCACCGGGCATGCCAGAAACGTGTGTCGACATAGAATTTTCGTCCTGTGCCGAGGACACACGCAGCAAGCCAGAAGGGTCCGCTCGATGGAGCAGATCCGCCTAGCTTCAGTGCAAGGGTGGTCGATCCTGCACAATCCTTCCGAGACGTACTAGTCAATTTGACCCTGCAATTGGCAAGGAGAGAAAGCTTATCAGTAATTAAGGGCGGAACATGTCAGTGTTGCCAGACAGTCCCGAATGTACGGCTCTGAGAGCCGATATGAGAGGAGATCGACTAAATAGTCGATTCCAGCATATTCATAAGAATAAATCGATTAAGGCTCATGGGGTTGTATAAGAAGAATCAGTTATCATTTAGGATAAATATTATTTAAGCAAATATTAATCAATGGCAATAAGATATCAATGATGATCGGTTTATACTGAGCCAATGATTACAAGTAACCGAACTCCTTTTTATATAAAGAAACAATTCAACACCACTTAACCATTTAATAAAGATTAATCTAATGAACATGTTAGATCTCATCTATCACCATGACCAGTGGGGCATGAGGCAGAATCATGCAGGCCGTAGAAACAACAATAGACTCGACGACCCTAACTCATTACTAATATCAGTGGGGCATGAGGCAGAATCCTGCAGGCCGTAATACAATAATAAGATCATGGGGCTAACATATCTTTTAACTTATCTCTACTTCAATCATCTCGTAATGTGAACTGTTCATGAAAGCGCTCGATATCGGCTAAACAGCCGATTCAGGCATAGCGCACAGTTAAGGTAATGCCTCCTCAGGAACGGGTCTACCAACTAACGATCCCCACTCCATGGTGCCAATAGTGGGGTGAGAGGTAGAATCCCATAGACCATGATGACGGGCCATGGAATGATTTTCATTAACTAATAGATCTACTCGAGATCGGACATGCCTTAACCGCACGCTATGCACGATTAAGATTGATGTAAAACAGCCGATAAAAGCATAATTCATCTCTTAAGATGTAGATTAGATCAATTTTAGATTAGCAAACGATGAGTTAGATAAGATATAAGGCCGATCCAGATCAATCTCAATTGGGCAGAGTGATATTGCTATAATTAGATAAACAATGAAAGCAATAAGCAATATTGGTAACTTAATGAATCTACCAAAGACTGCCATACTAAGGTAGAGCCGATAACTTGACCTTGATCTAGTTCAAGCAGTGGGGTGTGAGGCAGAATCACACAGGCCATACTTGAACTTGACAAGAGTCGGTAACTAGCTTATACCAAAGTCACAGTGGGGGTCGACCGGATCGATGCAACCATACGAACAGAGGTATAAACCATGACGGTACTTACAGACAAGCAGTGGAGGTCGACCAGATCGATGCAGCCATACTCGCTGAAGAACTCACCGAGATCTACTCTACTCCTACTCCTAAGGGGTGACCGGAGCCAAAAAAAGTAATTGACTTGTATTTGATTGATTGTGTTTTTTATAATAGCCGGGGTTTGATATTTATACCCAGAGCCTAAACATGAATCCTACTCGAGTACGATTTGTTACAATCTTTGGCATAAAATGAAAAGATTCCTAATTTAAGAGAACTTGGACTCTAATCTTTCCCTTTTTATAGAGTTCAGCATGTCTCGTCTCAGCGCCGATCATAGCCTCTGTCGTTATCTGCTGGCGCTACCTGAAGAAAACCGATTCTAGTGCTGCATCCGAATCAGCTAGTTTCGATCTGCACGCAATTGATCCCTTGCTAACATGATTTTGGGAGTTCTCGAGCTTCTGAGATCCTTCTTCCAAATTCTGGTGTAAACAGATCCCTTTGACACAGAATCATCTAAGTAAGTGTCTTATCTGCATCGTTATTGGGAGCTTACCCCCTTCCTTATATCTATTTTTCTCATTCTTTCCTCGTATTTCTGCTTTTGTTGCAGGAGACATTCCTGACAATGTGGATGTGCCCCCTGTGGCTGCACAAGAGCATTGTAGAGATGGATTCCGTGCCTCCAATTGTGTTGAAATTATGAATGATTCGGAGCCATATGAGATGGCAAGGGCTCTTGATTCTGATGATGATTGTCCTATTAGAGAGCTGACGGAGAGTGACGTTGAGATACTGAGGCGTATCTTTCCCGACCATCGTGATCCAAGAGTTCATGAGTTCAGCGATCTTGCTCATTTCGATCAGGCATGTGTAGAAGGACGTGATGATGAGCTGCTAGAAGCTCCTGAGGCCTGCCCTAACATGGTAATTGAGAAGGGTAGGGTATTCAAGGACCTCCCTACATTGAAGAGGTGGTTGTAGGCGTTTATAGTGATACGAAAGAGACCTTACAAGATCTTGCATTCATATGTGGAGCTCCGTTACATAGTTGTGTGCGACAAGGAATGGTGCCCATGGAGGGTTTGTGCAAGGAAGCAAAAGGTCACTGGAAAGTGAAAGATCACAAAAGTTGTCGGGCAACACAATTGTGCTGATCATGTGCTCACACTGAATCATCAGCAATTGACATCTACCCTCATTACCAAGCGGTTGATGGGAATACTGCAAAGAGAACCCAACATGAAGGTTATGACAATTATCAAGACTGTTGAGGCGTTGTATGTAGGTTATGTGATAACTTATGGCTCACAGGTTTGATGAGGGATTTGGAGAAATGGACAAGAGCTCACGACGTCGATGGATGGAGGTACAAGTTTCAGTGCAGCAACATGGCAGAGTCATTCAATAAGTTGCTATTGGGGATACGTGGTATGCCCGTGAATGCTATCGTTCAATTTACCTTCTACAAGCTTGTTGCCTGGTTCAACGATAGACATGCCCATGCAATGAAGTTGTGGAGTGATGGAGAGATATGGGCTCCTAAACCAAAGGCACACCTAGAGAAGGCAAATGAAAGGGCTGGCACACATGAGGTTATATGTTTTGACCACGCCACAGGGAATTATCAGGTCGAGCATAGGGGCGGTACAACGTCCGACGGCGAGGTCCGAGAGTCGAGGATGCATGTGGTAGTCCTCCAAGATTTCACATGCACTTGTGGTAAACCAAGGCAGTACCACTTTCTATGTTCTCATTTGGTGACAGCAGCTAGGCATCGCAACTATAATATCGAGAGCAAGATACCTCACTAGTTCAGTGTCAACATGCTTGTGCACACATGGAGCCCCCGCTTCGTGCCTTACCGGGACCCTAGAGAGTGGCCTCCATATGACGGGCCAAAGTACATTGCGGATCCAGCTTACATTGAAACAAGCGTGGATCCAGGAAGAGGACGAGGCACATGATACTTATGGATCAGATACCCAGAAGCACGAGGCGTGCGAGAGGAACCCCATTTCTTACTGACACCGAGCAGTACGAGGGTGGCAAGTGTGGTAGACTAGGCCATAATTCATGCACTTGCCATTAGCAGATTAGTGAGGTGCGACTATTGGTTGTTTTCATTCCATTAATTATGCATGTCTCAATTTATGCTTCTATTTGTGTCAATTACTTGTACACTTCCTAGTTTATGTTTTATTGTATATTGAATTTTTATTTCATTGACTTTTCTTTTGTAGGATGGCACATATTAGGTTTAGTTTAGGACCTCTGTACCCTAGTTTGGTACATGTTCTCACATCCCATTTTATGTATTGTGTGTGTTGAATTATATAATGCACTACTTTGTTAGGTTTTATTTGCAGTACGCAATCTCATTTCACTACGTCCTTAATATTAAACTGAATATTATGCCCACAGATAATGAAAACACCAACACAATGAAAACTCCAATACTAGGGCACATTAAATAACACAATAATACTAGAAGTGCATGCCGACAAACTAAATAACGCAGTACATAACCTAAGTACGCACATACTTAAAGTGTATTACATGACAACACAATGAAAAGTCTAAGAGTAGACAATATTGTTGATGAATAAACCATAGAACTAGCAAGTCATGTAGACTACTGAGTGCAACGAAGCCACTTTTCCTTCCTCAGGGGCATCGGGGTTCTTCTCCATCGCTGCTTTCGCTCGACGCGCACGCTCAAGCTTCTTCTCCCTCTCCTCCCTATACGCAGCAACACGTCTCCTTTCCTTCTCTTTCTTGTGCTCTTTTTCTGCAGCCTCCTCTCTGCGTCTCTTCTCCATCATCTCCTTGTCCTCTGCCTCCCACCGCAACAGTTTCTGCATCCATTCCTTGTCTTTAGGCTTGATCTCAGTGTTGATCCACTGTTCAAAATCACAGAACGGTGGAGGGGTCTACAACAATGCAACTGTTACAAAACAAATAAATCATGCAAGATTTTATATGACACAAAATAATTATTATACAACATCAATTCCTCACCATCTTGTTAATGCGGCGTTAACGAAGTGTAGGCTCAAACGAAAAATTGGAACACATTCAATACCTCTGCCTATATGTGTCCTCTTCATCGGACTTGGCTATCTTGCAAGGATCGCCGCAAAAGCACATGGGCACTAGAACACCACTAGGCAGAGGCAATGGGTCGAAGGCATTTTCGGTCATCCGACCATAACTACAATTCAACCAATTTCGTTCTAAGAACCGAAAACAATTAACATTAAAGCACAAACCTAGAGTTTCCCATTTGATGCATAACAATGAACCCATAATATAACAACATGCGCTGAGGTTACCTTGGTTTACTAGCTTTTCCACACTTTGACATCCTACGGTTGTATAATACAAATATTAAAAATTGCATGAAACCCTAAGTAATGACGATTCTTAGGTTGAAAAATCCGACTAATATATACCGAATCGATATGAAAAAAACTAGGAGGGGAGCGATGATACCTTGCTCTTGAAGATCTAGGGATCAAATCGAAGTTTCCAATGTCCAATATGCCGAGGTAGGACGAAGTGGGGAGAGTAAAAACCAGAGAGGGAGGAGAAAGAAAAAGGAAGAAGCCTCGGCTAGCAAGGTTGGGTGCTGGTTTAAAACACCACCTCGGCGCCAATGATCTCGGTGCTGAGATGGCTGCCATGTCACCGCCACGCCTGCGTCGACGCCTACATCAGCCCAAGGCCTTGGCGCCAAATTCGCTGGTGCCGTAACGTGTTAGCTCGGCGTCAATAACAATGGCGTCGAGATGAGGGTCTATTTTTTTGAAAGGATACCTTCCGAGACAGATTTGTAAAAAACTTAAAAAAAAGGGGCAAAAAAACAAAAAAATTCGATTACTCCGTGGAGACCTTGACCCGGGCGGCAGCTGAGTCAAGTCGTCGGCCCCCACTCACTGGCGGAGCAGAGTAGGTGTTACATCTGATAGCCCATGTGCTGCGTCAGTGACATGTCCGAGAGGACAATAATGAAGTTGCTGCATTACATTTGAGAGCAGAGTACCAAGTGGAGGGAGAGAGAGACAGAGGATGCTTCAATAGGAACTCCGACTGCTCTGTGTTTTCACTTTTCAGCCAGCGCTTCGCTTTCTTCGTCCTTCCAATTCATGGTACGCTATTTACTTGGGTGAGTTCAATGGTTTCAGATTTGCTCATCTTTCTCCTCTAATTTCATCACTGATTTGCACCGTTTCTCTTTGTTCTAGCTGGTTGAAGAAATCGTGTTCGGCGTGGAAGTTCACCTCCTGGAGCATCTGGTCAGTGTGCCGGCTCTGTCGTGTCCAAGCCTCCAAGGTATGTTCGTGCCTATGAAAAGCTTCATTGCCTCCACTTAATAATAAGATGTTCTGATGTCCTCCTTTCTGCTGCCAAATCACTTGCCTCGTAATGCAGAGAGACACGGAGAGAGCAGAAGATTGATTCTGGACAGTGTAACCATTTCTGTAGGACAACTGAGTGAAGAGGATCCTGTTGGGAGCACAACAATTTGCATTGAGATCTCCTTATGCAGCACTCTGATCACTGCCCTACAGATTGTGCAGTGTTCAGCTACCTCTTGAAATTCTTATTTAGTGGTAATTACACGCTAAGCTGTTCTTGTCATGTGTGTTGATCAACCAAGAAGCCATTAACCTGCTAAGCTGTTCTACTTATCCTCACTCTTTGCAGGAGCTGCCGTGTGATCTGTTGGTTTTCGTTCTTTTCTGGTGATCGAGTGATAGTCCTCAGTTGTCTTTTTTCTTTGCTTTTGAAGATCTTAAAAGTACTCACGGGTTGTTATCTGAACAAACTGCTCCTGCAAAGATGATTACTATGGGTTCTTATTATCAGACTCTTTTCCTTCTTGGTTAAGATTCAAAGGACCCTCTCTACTTATACAAAGTTGTCCTGGAGAAAGGCACTGTCCACTGAACGGGGAATATTGGTGAACCTGTAGATACTAATCTACATGAATATTTTCTGCAAGATTTCATTTCCTGCATCAGAAATTATGCAAATGAGAGGAGGAACAGAAAGCACGATTCAGTAACCACTGCTGTTTTGGCTTTCGGGTTTTCACTTTCCGACACCTCCCCTGGTCCTCAGCTGAGTCAAGTTTACTAATCTACATAAAACTTAAATCAGTTGGGCCATAAAGGTTTCAGATTTCTTCCTATCGTTATCTCAGTTCATTGCTTTTTTTTCTCTCAGACAAAAAAATCGCATAGACACATACTGGTTTACATCCATGTCACTCTGCTGTCAGTTCCTCCAGCTCTCATATGCTCATATAGTGTTGATTGCTGTGGAAAGCTCCACGGGATCAAGTTAATCAAGAAACAGTTATGATGTCATTCTTCATTTTCTCCTATGACATGCCATATTTGCACGTGCTGATCATAAAGAGATTGCAGAAGTTTGATGCTAGATAGAGCACCAGCTTCTTTCGGACAACATCCAGATGGGATCAGGAAAACTTGCATCCAGTTACAACCAGTAGCTAACCATATGCAGGTATATCTTTCCCAGTCCTAATATCTCCGATTATTCTGGAAAATTATTTGAGTTAAGTCTATTGATTCAATCAAGCTTTCATTCTCTCTAGGTTTCGTAGTGTGATCAACTGAGACTGAGAGTCCGCAGTTATCTATTCTATATATTGGTTTCTGAAGCTGTGGCCTTAAAACTTCATTGGCCTTACTCAGTCAAGATCTTCAAGTAATGATGGGTTGATCATCTCAACAAACTGCTTCTGTGATTCCTATGACCAATCACTTTTCCCAATTGTAAGATACATTTTTCTAAGGTAAGAGCTGTAGGCGTACTTCTGATATTATATGCTTACATCCATGATGTTATACCTTTTGTACAACTGTCCGTACTTATACGGACAAACTGCTTCTGTGATTCTTATTGCAAATCACTTCTAAGATGGCTTTTTCATCTAAAAGGAAACAAAGTGCTTTGGATTATAAAAGAAAAACAATAAGCCCATGAACTGGTATGGTACCAATACAAACATAAACTATTACCCATGTTTTAGGTCTGCCAACAAGGTTTTGGTATTGCCAAATTATGGTTTGACTCATGTTAGACTAAAAAGCTAATAGTTAGTCCACATCCCTTTACAAGCTATCTAATTCTTACTTTCCCAAATGCTTCAAACCACCTTTATTTAGAGCAACTACAAAAGCTTGGCTAAAATTATAGAAAAGCTATATGTCACTCGGGTTATTCTTGGGCTACTGTCACTCGAATTTTTTTATATTCACACAATACACATTTGATGTTCACATAGTATATAAGTGATGTTCTATGAAATCTGACAGATTTACATATAGTATACATATGATGTTCTATGATGTTTTTTATGATGTTCACATGGTATACAAGTGATGTTCTGTAAAAATTGTGTTTAAGAGACGTGTAAAGCAACCAAATATGCCAAGTACCATATAATATACATGTGATGTTCTTTGATGTTTTTTATGATGTTCGCGTGATATACAAGTGATGTTCTGTAAAAATCATGTGAGAGAGACGTGTAAATCACTCAGGTGTGATATAGACAGACTCTAAAATTATTAGCCAAATTCCATTGTTTAGCCATCATGTAAAATAAAAAACTCTTAAAAAGGAAGAACAGCCTTGCTATTTTACAAAATCATATAGCAAGTGTTCGTGGTTGGCTATATATGGCCACCGAAAATCAAGGGATAGCCAGCTTCCTATTTTTCAAAGTCAGATAACACATCTGTTAGAGCCTAGTTTTTGCAGATAGCACATCTGTTAGAGCCTAGTTTTTGCTATACAAATTCTAAAATTGCCTCCACAACAAGAATAGCTAAGCTATTGGAGTTGCTCTTAGCACTCGTTCACTGCTTCAGGTACCCGCACGGTTTCTATTTGGACTCCAACTAAATTAGTTTCCTTGCATAGCTGATTGAACTTTCCTTTTCTCCCATGAATATCTCTACTTTCGTTGCATGTTAGCTGCCTAATCCCTCTCTTTCCTTGCATGAATGCCAATAAATATCTTTGAGTAGTTCATCCTGTTAGATGTATAGATGTACTTTGTATTTTCCCTCTACTTGGAGGGGCTCTTTGCATATGGACACACATGTATACTTGCCCTTTGGGCCTGGAATAGAATTAGTTGGCCTCATTCTAACATGGTATCAAAGAGCTAGGGTTTCGATTTTTTATTTCCACTTGCGTCCGCAACTTCGCGTCGCACCCTTGCGTTCGCAGCTTCGCGTCGCACCCTCACGGGGCCCTCGCGCTCTCGCGCGAACTCGCTCGGACCCACGCCGGTCGCTCGCGCTGTCCCATGCCTGTCAGCGCCCCGGCCATCCTCCCTCCCTAGCGGACCCGCTGGACTCCTGCCTCTGCGCCGGCCCCCTCCCAAATTCCGGATATGTTTATTCCTATATAACTTAATAACAAGTTGCACGAAAATTCTGGATGTGAGTTCACTATACTCATATAAAACCTATTGTACAAGGGCTTTGCTCTGACACTCCCAAATGACTACTAGGAAGTAATATGTAAAATATATATTTATTTTAATTTTTTATTTTGTAAAATAGGATAAATAAGGTAATTTTTAGATATATAAAAATCTTTTTTCTACATCTAATTGATGCATGTGTAATCTATTAGATATGGTAAATCTTTTTATTTTGGAACTTTGGATTGATCTATTTTAATTAGCATGTTAGTCTTTTGATGATGCATGTAACGCTCCGTGTTAGGTACCGTCGTCATGTTAGCTCACGATTTTTTGATGCAACATGTCCCTCCTGTGTTAACTTGCGTATTTAATGTATGTAAGATGTATATGCATGTTAAGATTAGGTGTATGATGCATGTATAACATGTATACACATGTAACATACATCTCCTGTGTATTGTGTTAGCTAGCGTTAAGATGTATATGCGAGTTAACCTTAGGCGTATTATGCATGTATAATATGTATACGCATATAATAACATGTAACGTGCACACGAACTAAGAAATGAATGACCGCTTGCTGCTTGTACTCCCGTGATTACAGGATTTGAAAAATATTTTTTGTTATATTTATTTATTTATTTTATTAAATAATAAAAAATCAACGGTATTTGAGCTATTACCTCCTATTAGGTAATGCGAGTACCTTAGCATTGCCCTACAAATCAGTAGTGGTATATGTTAAATTTAATGAATGTTATCACATTTGGAGACCAAGTTAACATGTCTTCTCATTCATTGCCCAGCCTCCAACTCTTTATGTGGATCTCCCTAACCATCTTGGTCTGATGGCAACCATACTTGAATCTTTTGTCGGATCATGCGCGAAGAAGTTGCAAGATATTGTTACAGAGGAGGCCATACTAATTTTAGGTGTTAAAGAAGAGCTCATAGAGCTGAAGAGAAGAATGGAGCAAATATGGTACTTTCTTAATGATGCAGAGAAAAGGAGCATAAAAGAATCTGCTGTTAACAATTGGCTTGGTCAGCTAAGAGATGCTATGTATGATGCTGATGATATCATTGACTTGGCCAAATCCAAAGGAAGCAAGCTATTGCCAGACCATTCTTCATTAGTATCAAGCAGTTCAAATACATGCAGTGGCCTTTCTCTTTCCTCTTGCTTTTTTAATATCCAGACACGTCATGAGATTGCAGTTAAGATTAAAAACTTAAACAAAAGAATTGACAATATTTCAAAGGATAAAGTTTTTACTTCACTCAAGAGTACACAATCAACTGTAACAGTTTCTGTACCAAAACAGAGAAGAAGTTCCAGCCTTGTTGAGCCAAACCTTGTTGGTAAGGAGGTCTTACGTGCTTGCAGAAAAGTAGTAGATTTGGTGCTTGCACATAAGGAAAAAAGGTCTTATAAGCTTGCTATCGTTGGAACAGGAGGAGTTGGTAAGACAACACTAGCACAAAAAATATACAATGACCAAAAACTAAAAGGGAGCTTCAACAAACAAGCATGGGTTTGTGTTTCCCAAGATTTCTCTGAAATAGCTATTTTAAAGGAGATTCTACGGAAAATTGAAGTACAGTACATGCCAGATGAATTAACTGATGAGCTCCAAAGCAAGCTAGAACTGTCCATTAAGGATAAGAGTTTTTTTCTTGTGCTGGATGACATGTGGCAGTCAGACATATGGACAAATCTACTGAGAATCCCACTACATGTTGCATCCTCAGTAGTAGTTTTATTGACAACTCGATTTGACACTGTTGCTGTAGAAACCGGAATGGACTATACACATCGAGTTGATTTAATGTCACTGGATATAGGATGGGAGTTACTATGGAAGAGCATGGGCATCAAAGAAGAAAAAGAAGTACAAAATCTACATGACTTAGGGATCGATATTGTTCGTAGATGTGGTGGTCTTCCCCTTGCAATTAAAGTCATTGCTAGAGTTTTGGCAACCAAACATCAAACAGAGAATGAGTGGAAGAAGATTTTGGTAAAAGATGCTTGGTCCATGAGTAGTCTTCCTAGTGAAATAACAAGTCCTATATATCTAAGTTACGAAGAGCTGCCACACCATTTGAAGCAATGTTTTATCTATTGTGCTATTGTCCCTGAAGATTCGGTAATCTACCGTGATGATATTGTAAGGATGTGGGTCGCTGAAGGCTTTATAGATGAGCAAGATGACCGAGTCCTTGAAGATTTAGCAGAAGAATACTACTATGAGCTGATCTATCGAAATCTCCTCCAACCAGATTATTCCGATTTTGATCTTACTCAATGTAGAATGCATGATCTACTAAGGCAGCTTGCTTGTCATTTATCCAGAGAAGAACTTTTTGTTGGTGATCCAGATTCAGCAGGGGTTACTGTTATGAGTAAATTCCGCCGTATTTCAGCAGTCACTATGAATGATATGGTTGTGTTACCTAGAACAGATAAGGGGAAATGTAAAGTGAGAACTTGGAGAACATTTTGTACAAAGTCTTTGAGAGTTGATGATGCAGTATTTGATAGATTACCATGCATTCGAGTTTTGGATTTGACAGGTTCACAGATACAAGCTGTTCCACCTTGCATTGGACGTTTGATCCACCTACGGTTACTAGACCTTGATGGGACTGACATATCTTCTCTTCCAGAGTCCATCTGTTGTCTCATAAACCTTCAGATATTGAATTTGCAGAGGTGTGATTCTTTGCATAGTCTTCCTTCAGGAATAACTCAGCTATGCAACTTAAGGCGACTTGGCCTAGGGAGCTCACCAATAAATGAGGTTCCAAATGGTATTGGCAGATTAATTTCTCTCAACGATTTAGAAGGCTTTCCTGTTGGTGACGGCTCTTTTAACAATTCTGTAATGCAAGATGGATGGAATATAGAAGAATTGGATCCCCTTTGGCAGTTGAGGAGGCTTGATATGATCAAACTGGAAAGAGCAGTTCCTCCTAGTAAAGATTCACTGCTAGCAAACAAAAAACATCTCAGAGAATTATTCCTACGTTGCAGTGAACACATACACGAGCCATATTCTGAAGATGTTGTAATCAATATTGAGAAAACCTTTGATTTGCTAATCCCTGCGCACAACCTAGAGGATCTCTGTTTTATGAATTTCTTTGGTCGGAGGTTTCCCGTCTGGCTAGGTCGTGCTGCCCATTTGCCTTCACTGACATACTTACAGCTCATAGATTGTAAATCATGTGTTCATCTTCCACCAATCGGTCAGCTCCCCAACTTGAAATATCTGAAAATCGAAGGAACCACTGCAGTCACCATGATTGGACCCGAATTTGTTGGCTCTGGGATGGGTAATCTCAGATCTACAGAGGCAGTAGCTTTCCCCAAGCTTGAAACATTGGTCATCAGGGATATGCCCAACTGGGAGGAGTGGTCCTTTGTTGCTGAAGAAAAACAAGAAGCAACAACAGCATTCACGGAAGGAGCAGAGGATAAGGCTGCTGCAAATCAAAAGTGGGATGCCCCACCTCCAAGGATACAGCTGCTGCCACGATTGAAGAAGTTGGACCTGGTCCGCTGCCGCAAGCTGAGGGCTCTCCCACGGCAGTTTGGACAGGAGGCCACCAGTTTGAAGGAGCTCCATTTAAGACAAGTGCACAGCCTCAAGGTGGTGGAGAACATCCGTTTCCTCTCAGAGCGCCTTTTAATCTCAGGTTGTGAAGGCCTAGAGAGGGTCTCAAATCTTCCCCAAGTGAGAGAGCTGCGTGTACGGCTGTGTCCCAACTTGAGGTGTGTTGACAGGATGGACAACTTGCACCAGCTGTTGCAGACAGAGGATATGGAAGATGCTTCCTCGCAGTGGCTGCCTGGGCTCCAAGAGCAGCACCAACAGCTGCACGGAGAAGACATGGATGTCTACACTTGGATATAGTGAACGTACAGACATGCCGAATGAGATGGCTATGAAGATATATGTAAGCTATGACCCTTGTCTGAATTTTCTAATTTGGTTAGATGTTTATCTTCTCTGCTTTTAATTATCCATGCCCGTTTTCAATTATTTATAGGTAATCTGGGATTGAGGGCGGAAGAGACGACTAGAGTCTAGAATTTGTCTCATTGATATCCATCAGGTGCCTTATTACGCTGGGCTGGATAGCACGGACGCGTGTCTCGTGTCAAGCTGATGCAAGGAGTTGAAGAATTTGGTGCTCTACTTATCGAGGAAGGAGAAGACGTGTTTTGGTGTCTCCTGATCAAGTGGCGCATGTGTCTGAATAACCAGTGTTTTGTTTGCGTATGTATCTCAATAAGGTCGTGATATATACTGCTGGTGTTTTTAGTCTTGTTTTTTCTTTTAAGTTGTGCCAAACATTACATACGTTGTTTGGAGCCCCAGCGTGTATGCTGCTACGTGAATTTTGTTTGAGGATTATTGCTATGTGGATATGTTTTTCATTTAAACAGATGGTCAAACTTTTTCTTTGGCGGAGAGGCCAAAAACCTCCAGTAGGATCGGAGCCTCCTTGCCTTCATATCCTCCACTGCAGTCGTCCTGCAGGCCCGCTCGAGGAGGCTCTTGCTGACATTGAATTTCAGAACAGTGATATTACCGTCCGCCACTGCAGTCGTTTTGAATTCGCGTGCTATTTGGACACTGGTCTGTGTGCCAACACATCTCACGCAGGCGTCTAACAGGTCTGGCCCGTCACTTGCGTGCGTTCGTGCTGCTGGGCTTCACCCGACGGTCAACGCTGAAGACAGCGCTGTGCTTCAACCATATGTTTCTTTGTCTTTTCCATGCGTCCGAAGAGTGTCATGGTAGTAGGGGGCTTGCCTTGCTCTGCTTTTGCTCCTATCCTGCTGACAGAGACAGAGTAACACTCTCCTGTTCAGTGAGTGCAAAGCGCTACTCTGTTTTCCACACTAGCAACTCTGCTGACGGCAGGCAAACTGCAGAGAGGTGTTGCAAGTGCTACTGTTTGTCATTGTAGTCAGTTCTGGGCGACGCGTGATGATGCCAAGCTCAACACATCACGGAGGATTATATCTTGTTGTGGCCTTGCAGCTGCGTGTGTGCCCATCCGCCGCGAATCGAACTCGATTTCTTTGCAAGGGAATTCACAGTGCATCGAGGAGGTTAATTCATTTCATTTCTGAAGATGTGCAGAGTCAGATTTTTGGCCTACGTGTACCACGTGTATGTACATATGCCCATGCAATGTTCCACTGTTCTACGACTGTCAGGCTACTTGAGCACATCGATGACTCCCATCATCACAAATTTTTCTAGGCCAAGTTTTATTTAATGTTAAGGTTGTCTTTTATTCCTGATTGTGATCGGTTCTCATCTGACGAAATTGGGGGAATGGAAACAAATAAGCTTTCTTGCATGCGTTTTCCATCGAATCCTCACACCATCACCAATGCATAATTACACAAGTAAAAAAGAATGGCTTGATCATCAGCTACCAGTAGTTTGAATGATCTCCACCAACCATGGACAGACTGACCTCCATGGTTGCTTGGTCAGCACCACGGCCTCGCTCCTCAGCACGAGGCAAATGGAGCCGACCAAGAAAACCCGCGGCCCTGCAGTGGAGGAGACCTTGACTGGCGTGGCCACGGAGTCAAAGAGTCATCGGCCGGCCGCCCACCCACCGGTGGAAGTGGAAGTGGAACAGAGCGATCATACGAGTGCACCAGTACCTCTGCCCATTGGATGGAGGTATGCAATATTGGCCTGTTGCTCTTTTTACCAAAGGTTGAGCCGCCACCGCACTGGCATAGCAAGCTCTCGCTCTATCCTAACAATAACACAATATACCCATTTTTCAAGAAAAAATTAAAAAAAT
This sequence comes from Miscanthus floridulus, assembly GCF_019320115.1. Lineage (NCBI taxonomy): Eukaryota > Viridiplantae > Streptophyta > Magnoliopsida > Poales > Poaceae > Miscanthus > Miscanthus floridulus. Next base: position 139,798,826 of record NC_089589.1, on the reverse strand, counting down.
TCCAAGTTTAACCAAATATATACAAAAATACTAATATTTATCATGCATATTAATTATCACTAGATTAATCATGAAACATACTTTGATAATAAACCTATCCAAAAATACAAATATCAATACTATTTTCTATAAATCTAGTCAAACTTGACATTATTTGACTCCTTATGTTGCATGGGAAAAATATTGGTGCATGTGTAGGCTGAGCTACATACATATTCCATGTCCTGTACCGATTGGTTGATTCATCTGTTTTTGAACCGAAAATCCCACAAACTACATACACGGTACTTCGAGGCTGGTTCGGAAAATATGCCGTATTCGATATCTTTCTACTAGGACACACGGGACGGGACATGGCGTGAACACTCGGGTGTGTGCCTGCCAACTCTCACGCTTGTGTCAAAATTGGGCTGAGCCGTCACTTATGCGCGTTTCCCCTGCATGCGATACGCTAACAACTGCACTGCTCCAATGCCAATATATTATCTCGCTGCATCATGTTGTCCCCATTATGGTTATTTTTCTTCACGCAACCTAAAATTAATGTGAAGCTGACAAGATCCAGCGCAATTCGTAGTATGCGTAGTTGAGTACCACATGCGCTCTGACAGCTCGTGGAATCTCTAGGAAAAAGGCTCACATGTGCACTAACCTAAGGAATACTAAATCTACTACTAGTTCAATATAGTTAACTAAAGTCGATGCCAATAAGCAGGCAAAAGCTAGGCTGGCGTCTTAGTTTACTGTTTTTTAGGCAGCAACCAGCAAGTGCTCACTACTTTCAATGGAGGCCCCTGCTTGTTCCCCTCTGTTCAGCCCCTAGAATGCCATTGGCTCTAGAGGCTGTTCCATGCTTTGTTTCTTGCTGGCTCACATCGAATTAGGACCTGGCTGTGGTTGCCGTGTACATAGGTATGTGTCACTCTCTTTCCTATATTTTGACTACTTTCAAAATTTGAAAGAAGCACAAACGAAGGACTGAGTCTGGGGGGTCGTCGATGGAATATCCAGCTGTACTTTCTTCTTTCTCTTGACTCTAGCACATGGACATTCTAGATTTTTAAGGTTAATTAAATGGCTCCACATGGCTAAGGTACCTGTCATTGGCAGCATGTTTTATTTTCATAGAAAAAACAAACAGAAAAGCTGTCTTCATTTGGCTAACATCCATAGAGTGTGTCATGAGTTTATTTCTCAAATTTGGTCAAACACTCAAATGTCTTCATTTCTCATACGTGTACTAATCATTAGTTTGTGGGCAATGAGGTGATGAAGTGAGAAGTGAGCAGTGAGAAGATGATGGACTAATTTATTTTTCATCAAATCCTCATGCCATCACCAACACATAATTACACAGGTAAAGAATGGCTTCATCATCGGCTACGAGTAGTTTGAATGATCGCCACCAACCACGGACAGACTGACCTCCATGGTTGCTTGGTCCACCGCAGAGTTACTGCATGCATGTCCAAAAGAAAAGCCATCCACCAGACCACCACGGCCTTGCTGCTCAGCACGAGGCAAATGGAACCGACCAATAAAGCCCGCAGCCCTGCAGTGGAGGAGACCTTGACCGGTGTGACCACAGAGTCAAGTCTCCGGTGGAACAGAGCGCGAGGTATACAATATTGGCCGGTTGCTCTTTTTATGAAAGGCTGGGCCGGCACAGCAAGCTGGCTCTATCCTAAAAATAATGCAATACTCATTTTTCAAGAAAAAATAAACAATTTCAAGTTTAACCAAATATATACAAAAATACTAATATTTGTCATGCATATTAATTATCACTAAATTAATAATCAAATATACTTTCATAACAAACCTATTTGAAAATACAAATATGCATACTATTTTCAATAAATCTTGTCAAACTTGATACTGTTTGACTCCTTATGAGGAGATTTATAATTTTTTTAAGATGGAGCGAGGGAGTATATCTGAGCTGGCAATGTTGCATGGGAAAAATATTGGTGAATGTATAGGATGAGGTACATACATATTCCACTGTGCCCATCGGTTGATTCATATCTGCTTTTTAATCCAAAATCCCACAAACTACATCCACTGTACTTCTAGGTTAGTTTGGGACTTGTCCATCAACCCGTGCTCTCCCACGGGCTAGAATCTTATAAGCGATATTAGTTTATTGTCTAATGTCTCTAGATGTTTAAAAGTACTTGCATTAAATTGTACTTCTCTTTGTTCATTTTCTAACATGATAGACACACCGATTGCACTCTTAAGTACAATGATGGCCTAAATGGTCACTTCAAACCTACACCACACTGCTTAAGATCAGTTTAGAGCTAGGCAAAAGATCTAGGACGGGTAGTTGTGCTAAACTCAAGAGGATATTAATGTTTAAGCCTTATAATGACTTTTTGCACCTAAGAAATCTCAAAGAACAGGAAGATATAGCGACATGTACTCTACAATATCGTCCCCACCTTGTCAAGACATTTGAATTTTATTGCCAAAGAGTTACTTATGCAGTAATGATTATACTATTAATAAAGATATGTGAAATGTTTTAGTTGAAGTGTATAAATTATGTAAGTAATAATTTATACATTATATGTCATGGTTATTAATAATTTTAAATAATCTGTTAGTATCATTAGTGTAGGAAGTCTTTTACATGATTGCTAAAACATAACATATATATTTATGTATCACGTATGCACAAGTATATAATGTGCATGTACTTTATTCAAATTTTAATATATTGCCATTTTTTTTGCATACAATATATCGATAAGTTTGATGTAGATTTAATAATGTCAGAAATGGTAATTTATATGTAAAATTTAAGGGGTCGCATATATTATGAATCTAATAGCATAAGTGGTAATTTAAATAAACATTCATAGAGGTGGGTAATTATTTAGAAAATAGCAAGATCCTGTGGTTATTATTATTATCGGAGAGTGAATGCTTCTAATTTTTGTGTGAATCTCTAGACATTATATTTTTTCTAGTGGGGGTCCGTAAGGATTAACATGGAGGCTCCATCAGTGACGTATATTTACAATTTACATGATTTGTTTTTATTTCGTAGCATGATACTAATTTGGTGGAAACCTAAGATTTTGTTATATGTGTTATTATTCCATACCTTTGTGTGCCATGATGAATCTATACTTTAAATTCAACTTTTAGTCTATGTATATTGCAATTCTTTTTATCCACATGTTAAGTTGAATTTCTTGTGCTTATTTCATACTTTATTCACAATTTTCATCTTTTATTTAATTGAGAAAGATTATAGGTCCTAGGTTACTCTCTCGGCTCACATTGTATAAATAGTTGTTTCACCTTGCACTGTGGCACTATCACATAATTTTATCTGCAGTAGCATTGTTTTATAAAATATAGAGTGCTTAAAACTAAATTACCTATATTGATAAGACATTATATTTTCGTCAAAATTTATAAAGCTGTTTAGAACAACAACCTGTGGAATTTATTATATGTCATAGAGTGTTAATATAATATAACTTAAAGTTAATTATCAGTGTCTTTGCTACATTCTTTATTAAGGGAACATTTGGTACACTTTTTTTATAAATAGTTTTTACACACTTGATAAACTATTAAAATAAATATTTATCCTAATGCGTAAATGTGTACGTGGTCGACATGGTGAACATATAATCATGCTTACTTTTAATTTAACAATTGTAGAAATGTCTAATTAACAAAATATAGGAATATATGAAGATTAGCGTTCTTTCCTCTTCCTTCTGATGCACCTTTTTCACATAGGTCTTTTCAGATAGGTCGTCTCGTATTATCATCAATTTCCCTCCTTCAATCTTATTAATTAATAATAAACATGGGATGATTTATATATAAACATGGGACATATTTGCTTTTTTACTTGAATTTGCATATGCGTATGACCAAAACTGCATAGTAGAGATTGGCACGGATGCATGCCAGTATGAGCAAGAGTAGCAGACCTGCAGCTCAGCAGTGACATGCCAACAATGTAGACAGAGATGTCGCCGTAAGCCCGCATCCATGCTTCCATCCATGCTTTGACGAAGGATGCTAGGTTTAGCTGCGGGATGTCCAGCACTAGCTTGTTCAGAACATAACAATCCGGCTTGCTATATATTCTGCCTCGGTCACTGTCTGGTTTATATATGAAAACCTGTACGTCCAAACTCGATCACATTGGAGATTGATTAGGCAATCGAAAGAACAACTACTACTCCAAAGAGCTCACCTAGGCTATCGATCACAGGGGCTGCCAAAAAACAGCAAGGCATGACTGGGAGGGAAGCCCAAGAAAGATCAACGTGACTGGAAGGGAAGCCTGGCGTAGCATTAGTGCAGGATTGGAATTAAGGTCGATCCCTGATTGATTGAATCTGCGTGACTATGGACGGCGGCTGCGACAGCAGGGCTTGGCTAATACCACGTGAGATAGATGGGATAACAATATAATTTATGTTTTCCTTTTCAATTAGATCCACTATTATGCGTGATTTTGATAATGGTAAAAAAAACTGAATAGATCTAATGGCTATTAAAATGGACGTGAGTTATTTTTCATAATGGCAGGTGGGTAATTTTGTAGATAAACTGAATAGATCTAATGGCTATTAAAATTAACGGCGATCAAATTGATGGCTAGATCTTTCTAATTATTGTGAGAATTTCTATGATTTATCTTCTTTTTCTAGCACGTTTGGTGAGAATTAACATGGAGGCTCCGTTGGGGCCTCCAATTAGTAATATATAGTAAGATAAGATATGGTAAAGCAACACACCTCATTAACCATAGTCGATGCCAATAAGAAGGAAGATATCAAATATATTATCTTGGCACATTGTGTTTTCACTATTTACTTATATAATGGAAAATTCTAGTTCAGTCCACTGATGTTATGTTATTTTCTATCAGGCCACCTAAAATAAGTGTGAAGATGATAAGTATGAAGCGGGTATGTGTTAATGGTTTTCAGTGTCACATGCGCACTAACTTTAGGGATACAAAATATACTACTACTTTTGTATATAATAGACTAATGTCGATGCCAATAAGCAGGCAAAAGATAGACTGACGTTTAGTTTACAGTTTTTAGGTAAAGTGCTCGCTCACCCACTTTCCAACAACCCCTCTCTGCTTACTCCTCTCTGCAGAGACCAATAAATTATGATAGATCCAATTGTAATTATTGGCTATGATAGCATCTCCAACAGCTCACCAATACTTCATCCTCAATAGGATGGTATTGCTGATCACCAATACTGTTTCTTTAGACTGTTGGGGGAGGTGTTCCAACAAATCACCAATAATCTCCCCCAAAGTATGGGTCCCACATGTCATATTACTATTTTTTCTCTCTCCAGCGGGCATCTTTTGCCCCGCTGTCACTTCTTGTCTCCAACACTGCCGAGATTCAAGCAGGGTACTCTGATGCAGGTAGGGGCAAAGGCGAGGAGGCAACGAGGTCTGGGGTACTTGGCCATGGCATGGCCCCTTCTCTCCTAGAGTTAGATCGACGACGACCATGACCCCCTGGCGTGGGCGGCAGTGCGGCACCAAACTCCGGCATGATCGGTGGCCTAGAGTTCAGATCCGTTGCTTGCCCCCAACTCCAGCCATGGCCCCCGCCGCGCCCAGCATCGGCTGTGAACACCGCCACGCGTCCGCGCCCAGCTCCGGCCGCGAACACTGCCACGTGCCCACCCCTAGCTTTGGCCGTGGCCCCCACCACGCCCAGACCCGACCGCAGTCGTCGTCGCGCCCAGCCCCGACTGCGGACACCGCGATGCCGATGCCCAGCCTTGATATGGGTGGGAAGAAGATGACAGTTGAGTGGGCCCAACGTATTGGGGTAGATGAAACTACCCCTTTATTTGACGGGAGATAGAGGGGATATTTGTGATCACACAAGAAAAAAGGGAGAGCTATTGGGGAGCTGTTGCAGCAATAAAATTGGCTCATCTCCCCCAACATGACAGGTTTATGGGGATGAGAAATGGTATTAGGAAGCTGTTGGAGATGCTATGATGGTAGCAAGTGCTCGCCTCACCACTTGCCAACAGCCTTTTAGTCTACGCTTTTCCACACATCTTATTTACCACTCGTAAGAGGCATTTTGCCACAAGGTCTCTCTAGTTTCCATTTGCTCCTCCATTGCTGCAACCTTTCGTCGTGCACGATGCTCTTCCTAAGGTATGTTGTCATTTCTTGAAAAACCTTCATGGCCTCTACTTAGTTAAGAAGGTAGTCTGATTTAGTTGGTTTCTGTTCTCATAGTATTGCCTGGTGATGCAGGGATAGCAGAAGCTTGAGGCTACATCCGTTTCTGTAGGACTACAGATTGAAGAGATCCTACTATCGGGACCACAACAATTTACATCGGGACAAATTGATCTCCATAATAAGCAGTCTGATCAGTGCCTTTCCAGTTGTCATGTGTTGACCTACGTTTTCTGGTTCTAATTGTGCTGAAAATTCTGATTCAGTGGTAATAATTCTTCTAGTTGGCTGTCCTAGTTGTAGGTATTGATCAACGAGGCGGTCACTGATCCTGCTAAACTGTTCTAGTTGTCACCACATTTTGCAGGACTTGCCGTGGCATCCGGTGATTGTCCTCCATTATTTATTCTATACATTGGTGTCTAAAGACCTTCCCTCAGTATTGAAGATCTTAAACGTACTCACCTGTAATGATCTGGAGGAACTGCTTCTGCAAGATGGTTACTACTAGTTCTTATATATTGTCACACCCATTTCCTTCATTGAAGATGATTCCTAGACTTGCATGTGCTGATCAAGCAGAGCTGGCACAGGTTTAATGCTCTGTGTGCCCATTTCTGTTGAGCGAGTTCATCTCTCACCAAAGTGATCCTGTTGGGAGCAAAAAAGGAAAAATAGCATCGACACATACTGATCTATTTGATGTGTACCATCTCATTAGTGGCTTATCAGTTGACCTGTAATCAGGTACTTACTGCTCCACCATCATAGCTTAAATACAGTGATACTCTTCTTGCTTTAACTTTCTGCTGAACTATTCTAGATATGGGTACCATCTAGTAATTGCCAGTCATTGAACAACCTTTGTTTTGACAAGCAAGAGGTTTGCCATTTAATTCTTTCTCGTTTTTGCAGGTTTAATTAGCTGTGATATCTGTGGTTCTCTGTTGGTGATTGGCGGATAGTTTCTTCTATCCACTTAATAAATTGGTTTTTTTTCCCAAAGGATTTACTTTTGATCTGCACGCATAGCATCGGTGCAGTACGCTGGATGGGTCGACAATCCAAACGAACTGTATATGCCAACAAGAGGATTACTATTGACTCTAGTTGGAAGATAGATTTCTAAGGTAAGACATCTAACATGTACCTGCAATTTGACCATTATCATGTTTTACCAGATCGAAATGTGTAACTAATGGAAGTATTAGTAGAGGTTTTACGTGCAAGTTCAACATGCCAAGTACTTTTTGAAATTGATAACATCAAATCTAGAGTACCTTAACTAACAACACTTGAAATAGAAAAGGACAAGAATGAAGCTAAGACAGGGGTTTATACCTCAATATTTTACCTTACTACTCATTTTGTCAACCACCAACGTCATGTACCTAGTGTAGGGCAATGCTACGGTATACCTTCTTTACTTATTAAGAGGTAATATCTCAAATAAATTTGAGCCATTGATTTTTTAAGGATTTTTGAGTTAATTATCTAATTAATTCATATAAGAAAAGAAAATAAACATCATTAAATCCTCACGTCTCGGAAGAGAGAATCAAGCGCATGGCGCCTTCCTTTTCCATGTAGACGGACCCTTCCTTTTGGGTTCAACGTGAATAAGTTGCTATTTTAGTTCTATTTTTACTTTTTGCTAATATATACATGTATACACTACACGTACAAAAAAATTTGGACTGATGTTGTAGCACCCGGTTTTAAGAACAAAACCAGATACACACCATATGTGAGCCCCAAATCTCACGTATAGCTATAAATAAGTGTAATATCAAAAGACAATGCATAAATACATAGCGTATTAGTATAAAGAATATAACCTCAGAGTGTAGACAGTGGAAAGACAACTCCGATCTTCAGACGAAGACTCCAATCACTTCTGGACACGGGTTCTTTGCCGAGTGCCCTAAACGCTCGGCAAACCCAAGTTTGCACTCGACAAACAGTTTGCCGAGTGTTACACTCGGCAAAGACCCGCCGGCATAGCTTTTGTCGGCAAAGGGTTCTTTGCCGAGTGCAATATATTGGGCACTCGGCAAAGCCTTTGCCGAGTGCCACGTCAGCACTCGGCAAAGAAAAGTTGACCTAACGGAGACCGCCCGTCTGACGTCCCCTTTGCCGAGTGGTGACGTGTTGGGCACTCGGCAAAATATATTTTTTATTTTTTTCCAAAAAATTCTTTGCCGAGTGCCACAGCGTCGGCACTCGGCAAAGTGCCCAGTTTTGCCGAGTGCTTTGGACCAGGCACTCGGCAAAGTGCCCAGTTATGCCGAGTGCCATGACCATAGCACTCGGCAAATCTGGGACCTGAGCCGGTTTTGCACAGTTTTGCCCAGTTTTGCCGAGTGCTGTTGTCATGGCACTTGGCAAAGGCACCTTTGCCGAGTGTTACACTCGGCAAAGCTGGGAATTATTCTTTTTTTTGTTTTTTGCTTCCCATCTTTACAGACAAACAAATCACATATTCACAACCATCACATGACCAGAATCACAATATATATCACATAAATACCTCGTCCATAGCAATATCCATCACATACACGATATAGATCACAATGTATATCACATCCACATCCATCACAATATCCACATCCAACACAACCATCACAATATCCATCACAGGATCCAACACAAGTCTAAGTTCATGAAACATAAGAAAAGAGACCAATCCAAGGTACCTACTGTCACCCTTGCCACCTAGAGTGTGAAGAAGGGCCACCTGGCCCCCCCGGCTGTGGAGGAGGGCCAGCTGGCCACCCGGACTGTGGAGAAGGGCCAGGTTCACTTGGATGCGTCGAGTGGTGCCCTTGAGGAGTCGGGTTCGAACCCACGGACGGTGGCTGCACAAAGGAAAAGCGAATTCATGAGTTTTTGCAGGAGGGTCGCACAAGCTAAAGCAATAAACAACCATACTCACCGGACTAGGATCAGGAGTACGAACCACTGGAGCGAGGAGCGAAGGTGGCACGACTATACCCGTCATGGCCTGAAGGTTCACCATGAATGCATAAAGGTCCTGCAGCCTCTTCTCCTCGACCTCCCTCCTTCGCTCTTGCTCCGCCTGCGAGGCCGAGTGCCTGGCCTCCAGCCTCTGCACCTGGGCCTACAATATTTCACCCGCAATGTTTCAACAATGCAAAGGCAAGATATATGTAAAAGCAATGAACGACGAATAAAACAGGACTAACCTGGAGTTCCGCCACCTGCTACTGTGCACTCTGCTGCCGAGGTCGTATAGGGAGGGAGGAGCTCGTGTTCCTTGCTCGAATCTAGGAGAGGGTGGGAGTAGAGGCCGTGTCAACTTGGCTATCCGCCATCCAGTACCGGCCGTGCTGCTTCCCTCCTCCAAGCCTCATCACGAGGTCCGCATCCAGGGGCTAGGAGGCCGGATCGAAGTCCTCCCCATGGCGCGTGCGAGCCGCCGAGGAGTACTCGCTGAGCTTGCTGTGGACGCGTGTTGGTGTACGCCTCGGGCGGGTCCTCCGGGCTGTAGGTGAGGTCCGGGGCTATCGCCTTGCCCTTGTGTGCCAGGGCGTACGCCATGAACTTGTTGCACTCCTGGCCACCATGCGACTGGGACTACGAGGAAAACACCAAGATGATTACAAGTAATGAGAATTGAGCGTTCGAATGAATAAAGAAATAAATATAAAGAGCGTTACCCATGTCTGGGCGTACACGCCGAGGTGGTGGTTGCCTTGGTGGTGTGGCACACCACCCATCTGCAGGCGGCAGTCCCGACGGATGTTGTGCTTTTCCATCCACTCATTCGAGCACCACCTGTCGACAATGGCCGCCCAGCAGGCTCGGTCCTTGGCGCACCAATCAGGACACATCTGCAGACCATTAAGTATATAACATGTCAAAAGATAAAATGAAGCCTACCTATTCTTCATGGAAGGAATTAGTATTAATGTTTTGTACTAACCTGGAGGTACTGCTCCTTGGTGAGCGTCATGGTCCTGGGTGCCTGCTTCCTCACCACGTCACCAAGGACATTCCCATTGTAGTTGATGATGCACTGGAGCCGCGTCTCGTGGTACAGGTCTGAGAGTCGGTTCCTGCAGACCTTGTCCTGCACTCGCTCCGCCCGGCCCTCGTACCCCAGGGCGCACCTGAAGAAGTCCTACATACATGCATCAAGTATCATTTCATTATTTTAAGAACGACCAATGAATACAATAAATTGACCAATGTAGTGCGATGAAGACTTACCCAGTGCTCCTGCTGAATCCGCGCCGCCTTGGTGCCTGTGACGTTGTCCGTGGCAAGGGCAAAGTGGTCCCACATCTAGGGCGGCATAGTCACATTGTTGTTGGTGCCTGCGACGGTGACCATGCCAGGGTAGTGCTCCCGAATCAGAAGGCTCAGGATGCCATTGATCTGGCGTACCTGGCCGGCTCCGGACACAACTTCCCAGTTGCTACACGAGTCATTAAGAAGAATTATTAGTCTCCATTTTGATTGTCAACATGTCATATGAACAAGTAGAGAAAACATGAATGGTTACGTACCCGTCGCCCATGGGTCGAATCATCAGGCGCTGGTGAACCGGGATCGGCCTCCGCGGGACGGTCGACGACCCGCGCAAGTAGACGGTCGACCCACCAGAGGAAGAGGAACCCCCTGCTGTCGCCATCTCCTCGTGGCCAGACGAAGCAGAACCCCCTGCTGTTGCCGCTTGGTCATCCTTGTCCCCCGCGGCTGCCCCCTGGTCGCCCTCGTCCTCGGAGGCCACCACCTGGTTCTCCTTGGGCAACAGGGCGTGAGGCGTAGGCCTCGTCCTCGGACGGCCATGGGGGTGGCCGGTCCTAGTCCTCCTCGTCGACGTCTCCGCCGGCGGCTCCTCGTCCTCCTGAGCGGGGGGTGTCACGTAGATCGAGTGGAGACGCCTCTGCCTTCCCCCAGGCATTTTGTCGAGTTCCTACAATTACAAAGATGCAAAATGAATTTGTAAGTCCTTATAAAGAGATGGAAAATGAACGAAACATAATTGCAAATTAATAATAATAATAATAATAATAATAATATAGTATTACATGAATTAGAAATAATCTCCCTCATTGTCATCATCTCCCTCGTTGTCATCGGCATCACTATCAATATTGTTGAAAAAATCGACCTCATCTCCAACGTTGTCATCATTGTCATCGCCTAAACGTAATCGCTCAAGCATTTGTAAGTCATTGGCATTTTGCACCTCATCTCCATCGTCCTCATCTCCATCATCCTCATCAATGTCATTGTGTACTTCCATGCCCATCAGCGAAGACATGTCTATGTCAAACCTCCCTTCTAGCCCCTCTGGTTGATAGAACTCTCCATCGTATGTGTTTGGGTCAAAGTTGTAATCCTTATCGTTCGGGATAGGCACTTTACCGTGCGGTGATACCTTGTGCACAAGGTACCAGCCTATAAGATTAGGGTCTTTTTGGCACGCCCATGGGAGATAATAAACTTGCGTGGCCTGTTGAGCCATTCGTGCCTCGTACGGTAGGTGCAAAATCAAATGCTGCATCGGCATGAAGAAGCCGGGTGGAAAGATCTTCTCCAACTTGCAGAGCAACACAGGTGCCACTTTCTCTAAGTCAACAACCACGGCTCGAGATAACTCCTTGGCACAAAGCTGATGAAAGAAATAGCTCAACTCTGCCAGCACGCGCCAGACATTCTCGGGGACATATCCCCGGGTCATGGCAGGAAGAAGCCGTTCAATCCATATGTGGTAGTCATGACTCTTCATCCCTAAGACTCGCATAGTAGACAAGTTCACTCCCCTCCTCAGATTCGCCGCATACCCATCAGGGAACATTAACATCTGGATCCACCACAATACCTCCTTCCTTTCGTCCTTTTTCAAGACGAAATTGGCATGAGGCCTTTTCCATTTCTTGCCGGGCGTAGGAGGCTTCATCACTAGCTTTGGTCTATCGCACAACGTCGCCAGGTCTAGTCTAGCCTTAATGTTGTCCTTTGTCTTCTCAGGAATGTCCATGAGTGTTGCCCAAAGTGCCTCGGCGACATTCTTTTTAGTGTGCATTACATCAATGTTGTGTGGAAGAAGGAGGTCATTGAAATAGGGGAGCCTAGTCAAGCCCGATATATGAGTCCACATGTGATCCTGACCGTATCCAATAAAACCACCTTTGTTGTCATCAATTTTGAGAGCCTCTATCTAAGCACGGACCTCGGCGCCGGTCATCATCTGAGGTGCAGGGTCAGTGACTCGAACACCTTTCGTGAAGTTCTTGATGTCTCGTCTAAATGGATGGTTAGAAGGGAGGAATCGACGATGTTGGTCAAATGAAGAGAACTTGCCACCCTTCTTCAACCAATTGAACCTCACAGCTTCCTTGCATACTGGGCATGGGAACTTCCCGTGAACACACCACCCGCAGAATATGCCATACGCTAGGAAGTCATGCAGGGAGTACTGGTACCAGACATGCATTTTGAAGTTCCTCTTTGTAGCTCGGTCATAGGTCAGTACCCTGTTTTCCCAAGCATCAATCAATTCGTCAATCAGAGGCTCCATGAACACTCCCATATTGTTCCCCGGGTGTCTGGGAATTATGAGCGACAGGAATACGTTCTTGGGTTGAAACATGACGCCGGGGGGAAGATTTAGGGGGATCACGAACACGGGCCAACAAGTGTACGGGGCCGCCATCATTCCATACGGATTGAACCCGTCCGTTGCCAGCGCTACACGTACATTCTGAGCCTCCTTAGCTTTACCGGTATGTTTACCATCAAAGTGGACCCATGCATCACCATTGGATGGATGTACCATCTTCTCAGAATTGTATCTTTTGCCATTTTTGTGCCATGTCATCTATTTAGCGGACTCCTCTATCATGAATAGCCGTTGGATCCTCGGTATGAAAGGAAGGTACCATAGGACCTTCTCGGGGATATCAAGCTGCTTCTTCTGGCCATCACTAGAGTCTACCTCCAGAAACCTAGAGGATTTGCACTTTGGACAGTGCGTTGCTTTCTCATGTTGTTTCCTAAATAGGACGCAACCATTCGGACAAGCATGGATCTGCTGATACGGCATCTTTAGTGCGCGAAGAAGTTTCTGTGACTCGTACATGTTCTTCATCAGAACGTGACCCTCCGGAAGTAGGGTCCCAACAACTTCCAACATAGCATCGAAGGCATCTCGACTCAGGCTATACTGTGACTTGAACCCCATTAGGTGTCCAACGGCATCCAGTCGCGAAACCTCGGTCTTTTCGTGAAGGGGCTGCTGTGCCGAAGACATCATGTCGTAGAACGCCTTTGCGGTTTCCTCTGGTTCCTCCTCCATTCCTTCACCAAACTATGCCTCATGAAAGTCATCCATCATGTCTGGTACCCCGGCATCACCATCAAAATCCTCGAGGCGTTGTCTCACCACCTCCTCTCTCATACGATCCGCTTCACCATGGAAGATCTAGCGAGTATAGTTTGGTGTGAATCCAAACTTGCAAAGATCTTCCCCCACCTTCTTCCTATTTTTTCTTTTCCTGTTGTCACATTTGCTACAGGGACATGACATCCGCCTCGCCCCTTGAGCAGCCGGGCCAAATGCATGGTCTAAGAAAGCAGAGGTATTGCACATCCATTCTGGGGTCATCTCTGCGTGGCCCGTGTACATCCAGTCACGGTTATCCATCCTCTGACATATATATATATATATATATATATATATATATATATATATATATATATATATATATATATATAAGCGAGTAATAAAACCAGCAATTGTATCTACACGGCGTTCCTACTATCTAATAGGTGAAGGATAGGTCCTAATCCCACCCGCGGATGCGTAGATGAGGTTAGTCTCCATGCTCTACTCCTATCCGAGACGGAATTTCGGCGGCACCTCCCCGCTGTTCTCTCGATACACGTCCTGGCAGGGAGAGTGTGTATCCGGAGAACAATAGGGAAGAGCTGCCAAAACTCGGTCTCGGACCGGAGCAGACCATGGAAACTAACTCATCTACGCATTCATGGGCTGTCCAAAAAACATGGACAATCCGAAACAGATACGGTTGTAGATATGCAAAGATCCGCATACCTACGACCGTATCTCTTTCGGACGGGAGACGCCTAACTGGGTTACGCGATCTAAGACAATGATACGGGAGGAGGGCTTATTTATACCTAGGGTGGCAGTGGAGTCAGGCTAGCGGGGTAGTGGCGAGTCGGGGCAGTGACAAGGCGATGCTGTGCAGGTAGACCCGCAACACCGACGAAGAGGATCGGGGTCGCCGAGTCCCCTCTGACATGCTCTTCTCTGCAAAAGAAGAAACACAATACTATAAGTTGAAAATTTTGGCATAACCTCCCCTGTACGGGGAGGTTTCCAAAACCTGCAAGAAAAAACCGGCATGATGGCCGACAACCACATATCAAGGGAACAAATATGGCACAATGGCCGATAGCCAGATATATATTAATCCACCACCAACACACCACCACCACGACCACACCACCACCACCACAACCACCACACTACCACCACCACCATGACCACGACCACACCACCACCACCACAACCTCCACCACCATGACCACACCACCACAACCACAACCACCACACTACCACCACCACCACGACCACGACCACACCACGACATCCACCACAACGACCATGACCACACCACCACATCCACCACAATGACCACCATTGCACGCCACTACCACCCACACCTACACCTCCTCCTTCACCAGCATTATACACCATGAAGCGAGGGAAGGGCAATACCTGGACGTCGGAGGCCGTGAACGGGGCGAGGGTCGCGGACGAGGCGGCGTCAAGGGGCGGGGGCGGGGCACCTCCTCCTCCTCTCTTCTCGGCCTCCTCTTCTCCTGTTCCCCTTCTCCTCTTCCGCCCTTTCTCCCACCTTCTGCTCAGAATGGGGGCAGGCACGACGGACAGTGTGGACGAGGTTGGCGGGTGGCGCGGGGTCCTCCTCCTTCTCCGGTGGCCAGCGGATGGCGCGGAGGTTCTCCTCCTCCTTGGGGCGGGCTGGCCGGCGGGCGTGGGCGGGCAGCGCGGCCGAGGCGGGGCACCTTAGGCGGGTTGAGGTGAGCGGCGGGGTGGGGCTCCTCCGGTGGCCTGCTCCTCCTCCCTCCTCCTTTGGCGGCTGGGGGCTAGGGCCGCGCGGGGTGGCGGTGGCGGGGTGGCTGGTGGCAGGGTGGGCGGTGGTCGGCCGGTAGGTGTGGGTGGGCGGCGCGGCCGGGGCGGGGCACCTCCGGCGGGTTGAGGCGAGCGGCGGGGTGGGGCTCCTCCGGTGGCCTGCTCCTCCTCCCTCCTCCTCTAGCGGCCAGGGGCTAGGGGCACGCGGGGTGGCCGGTGGCGGGGTGGCGGTGGTGGGGGCGCATGGGGTGGCGGTCGCGGGGTGGCCGGGGCCAGGGGCCGGGGGCGCGGTGGGGTGGCGGTGGCGACGGCCGGGGCAGCACGGGGCGGGGCAGGGCGGGGCGGCGGAGCATGGCGGCGCGGGGAGGCAAGGCGGCGGCGCTGTGTGTGGTGTGTGTGAGTGTGTCGGTCGGGAGGCCGACGTATTTTTTTAACCGCCCACAGCTTTGCCGAGTGCCAAGATCTACGGCACTCGGCAAAGAAGATTCCCTTTTTTTATTTAAAAAACTTTGCCGAGTGCCAGGCATTGGGCACTCGGCAAATAATTAAGTTTGTCGAGTGCCACGGATTGGCACTCGGCAATTTTTTTTATTTAGGCCACCAATTTTTTTTGGTAGCCCTACAACAGTACCATGAACCACATATTCAAATTTTGCACATTTTGACTGATTTTTTCTATATTTCATTAGTTTATTCCATTTTGTTGATTTTTTTTGGAAAATACGAGTTTGAACTGCAGGTGCATCGAAATGCTTACAAATGCATACGAGAAAGTTTCGAGTACGTTGTCACGTACCATGCTTACAAACCAGGACATCTCCACATGTGATCACCTGCAGTTCAAACTCGTATTTTCCAAAAAAAATCAACAAAATGGAATAAACTAATGAAATATAGAAAAAATCAGTCAAAATGTGCAAAATTTGAATATGTGGTTCCTAGTACTGTTGTAGGGCTACCAAAAAAATTGGTGGCCAAAATAAAAAAAAAATTTGCCGAGTGCCAATCCGTGGCACTCGGCAAACTTAATTATTTGCCGAGTGCCTAACGCCTGGCACTCGGCAAAGTTGCCGGCGTTGGGTCCGTTATGCCTCTGACAATATTTGCCGAGTGCTCTAGTTTGCCGAGGGCCTGACACTCAGCATATTAAGGTTTGCCGAGTGCCTATATTTTGCCGAGTACTAGGCACTCGGCAAAATAGCCTTTGCCGAGTGTTTTATTTTGCCGATGGCTGCACTCGACAAACTGAGTCTTTGCCGAGTGCCCAATATTTGGCACTCGGCAAAGTATTCGACACTCGGTAAATTACTAGTTTCCCATAGTGAATTCCACAGGACAACTGGCTGGTTGATCACAAACCTAATTCCTCCAAACTCTAGCAATCTGGTACCCATCCGGGATTTTTATCCAAATATGTGAAAAATAAAGCAAGCGTAAGTACATGTCGTACTCAACAAATATAACATGGGGTTCATGAGACTCAAAAGGCTGGCACTGGTTTAACTGCGATTAGCTTTTAATGAGTCACCTTTTAGCAATTGGGTGGCAACAAGTTTATTCACAAGCCCACACAAACATATGATTAGGTAAACAAGAATAATGAATAACATAAACAGTAATCTTTAGTGAGCATCTTCATTATCAGTATCATCTGTGTTCATCATCTATTCCATTATTGATCATCTATTCCGTAAATGTTTCAAGGCCGCTCGTGACCGTGAGCACGGCTGATATACAAGTTTTACACTCTGCAGAGGTTGTACACTTTCACTGTGAGTCGTGATTTATTA